>NC_063161.1:102129065-102316565 GCF_023159225.1 Perognathus longimembris pacificus
AAACCGAATTGTGGAGTCTGCAAGGAGTATCCTCAACAAGTTCATACCTGATATCTATATTTACACCGACCACATGAAAGGACTCAACTCTGGGAAGTAAGTATCTGAATTTTAGAATCTACTTCACATGCCTTATTCTACTTGAAGGTAAACTGCCAGCTCCGAGGTTGGGCTGCAGCGGAAGAATGACTTCAGAAATCACTTTTCTTCTGACTTGCTGCTATTGTCACCAGCAGGCATTTTTTTGAGTGCTTGTCACATGGAAAGTGTCCCAGTGGCTGGCACTGGTTGCTATGGGTTAGATCTTGAGCCTTGGAGAATTAAAACCTACCTATTAATAAGCAGTGCCTTCACTTTAAATCCCATTTGGACTCTGTTCCAAGAAAAAATAGAAAGACTCTTCTACCCCAAGTAAATAAAGATGAAGGAAAAAAAAGTCCTTTGTTGTCTAATGCAAATCAGCTTATCTCTGTATCTATGGGAATATGTACACAGAGAAGAAGTTGTTCTTCCAGATTTGAGTTTGATTTTATTAAAACTTTTGCTAAAAGTAGACTAAAGTTGGATGTGATGGTGCATACTTCTCATCCTAGCACTTAGGAGACTGAGACATGAAGATGATGAATTCAAGACCAGACTGGGCTTCAAGGCTTGATACCTTATTCCAAAACAACAACAAATCAAACAAATGAATGAAAACTAAATAGAAACTTTAAAAAAATAGAGCTGATAACTGAGCAGTAAAGCACTTGTCTAGCATGTATCATCCCCAGCACTGAAAATATTAGAAAATAAGAAAAATTAAAACAAAAATAGAAAAACTTGATAATTGATGTGTAATGCAAATGTCTATTTTGGACTATGCTTATTATATATTTAGGAATGAGATGATACGGAAGCAATTAAAACCATGTTCGTTACTTACAAAAGTGTTACATCTATAGAAAAATGGGAGGAATATTGCAGTAAAACCCCTGTGTATCTTTCTATTGCCCAGGCTTAATAATATTTTGCCACATTTGTGGATTTTTATTTGTAGGTTCTGTCTTAAATTTTTGTGGAATTATTTACCTGTGAATAATGACATCATTTTTTTAAAAACATTTTGAATTTGAAGTTGTTAGGTTTCATCTCTGAAAAAAGTAAGACTTTTAGTTGTTGTGAGCTAACAAAAAGGCAAGCGTGAAGGTGGGAGTCTTTAACTCCTATTTTTTGAATGGAGAATAGGAAATGGATCTTTTTCTGTTTCTCCCCTTTTACTTAAATCCTTGCTGAAACTTTCAAAAAAAATAGAAGAAAAATGAAAATGGGGAGGGGTATTGAGTAAGTGAGAATCTTTGACCTTTGAGACCCAGCGGAAAGATAAAGGTGATTTCAGATACATGGTGGTGACTCATAGTCCAAAGCAACAGAAAAGAGGTATCAGAGGTTACAGTTGGGAAAGGATTTGTGTGCAAAGCTAGCCCTTTCTATGGGGATTAGGAAGGTCAGTGAAGGGCCCAAACCTTTGATGACTTAAGCATCAATAATATTTTTCTCATTTGTTCATAGACATGACCATGCTTGTATCCTCATGGTTGTAAACATGAAGCAATCATTGATGTAAGCTATCAGTATGATTTCCAGCATGTAGTGGATGCTATAGAAATGGTGCCTGCTAACCTGGTCTTTGCTTACCATGCCCTTTTTGGCTTTGGGTCTGGAGTTTTCTATAGAGGACAGAAGGTTGAAGCAGAGCAGGTTGTAGTGGGAGCTGTCTGGTGGGTCAGATCTTGAGAATTCCTTTTCTATCTGACTGATGGTCTTACCAAAAAGTGGACAGGACTGAAGCAGAGTAGGCCAGGAGGCCTTGCTGCCTGCCACCAACTAGAGTGTGGCTTTTGATAGTGCCTGTGACTCAGCAACCCTAGTACATGATCAAGTTTCACACGTGCTAATGGTGAGTAGAAATCTTACACAAAATATGGAATGAGAAATGTTCTATACTTGTAGGCCATTAACTATGCACCATTAAAAATTACGTAGAAAACCAATGTATGATATACGTTTGTGCTTGATTATGACGTAGAAGCTTGGTGCATCTGGTCACCCTGTTGATGTTATTTTATCATGCAATACTGGTTGTCAGGAATTTATAGTGAGAGCTTTCACAGGTTGGAGAGAGGGAGAGGGCTAATGGGACAAGGTGTGAACTTGGCATCTCTCTTCAGTCTGTCTTATGTGCCCTCACTCAGCAGGCTTTTATTTCCAGTATAAACTAGTAGGCAATCTGGTAAGGCTTAATGTAACCAGAAGGAAGCCTTAGAATAAAATGCCATGTCTTGGATTTCTGTTGCTGGTGTAAGTGCTTTACCTACTCAGCCTCTGAACCTTTGTATCTGTAGATCTCCAGGCTTTGGGTTGTCATTGGTTGCTGAGACCACCAATGGCACCTTCCTCAGTGCTGAATTGGCCTCCAACCCCCAGGGCCAGGGAGCAGCGGTGCTTCCAGAGGACCTCGGTAGGAACTGTGCCCGGCTGCTGCTGGAAGAAATCTACAGGGTATGTCCTAAGCTTCTGCTTCCTAGGTGCTGGGAAAAGAACAACCAGGAAAAAACAATCGGAAGTCTCTCATTCTTATTCCTTTCCAAGGACTTACCCTGTGCCTATGCATTGAACACTTTAATTAGTTGATTGACTTGCTCAGTAAGAAGGCACCCAGTCCCCCTTGGGTTGGGATCTAGAGCAGGTAAATGGTAATGAATGGGGGAACAGAGAAAAGAACTAGAAGAGACAGGGGAATGAAGGTTAAAAACAAAAACCCAGGGGTTAGAGGCATGGCTCAATTGGTAGAGCGTTAGCCCATTAGCAAAAGCACTAGATGTGTTCAAATTCTGGTCTCAGATGAAAAAGAAAATAAAACAGCTCCCCCCACATCCTCCATAAACCCCCAAAACAACCTCCAAAAAGAAGTAGGTGAGCTAGGCGCTGGTGGTTCATGACTATAATCCTAGCTATTGAGGAGGCTGAGATCTGAGGATCATTGTCCAAAGCCAGCCTGGGCAGGAAAGTCCATGAGACTTATCTCCAATTAACTACCAGAAAACTGGAAATGGTACAGTAACACAAAGTGATAAAGTGGTAGTCTTGAGCAAAAGAGCTCAGGGTAGTACCCATTGCTGAGTTCAAGTAAGAAGCAGGTGAGATAAGATGGTCACAAGCACATTCTCCTTACCAGATAGGGTACTGTCTGTTTTCCTAGTTGTTGTCAGATGTACTCCTTGCTTTCAGCCTGTGTGTGTGTGTGTGTGTGTGTGTGTTCATGTATACATATATGTATGTGTGTGCCCATGCATGTGCTGGTACTGAATTCAGATCTTCTCTTGTTTAGCTTTTTCTTGTTTAGCTGAGGCTGTATCACTTGAACCATGCTGTTTTTGTTTGTTAATTGTAGGTAAGAGTCTCAGACTTTTCTTCTTGGGCTATTTTTGGATCACAATCATCAGATCTCAACTTCTTAAGTTTCTAGAATTACAGGCATGAGCCATCAGCATCTGGCTATCTTTGAAACTTTTTGAGAGAAGCTAGAAATCTAAGTTTGTATGTGACAGTTGACTCATTTAAAATGTCCATAGGCTAGATTTTGCAGGGTTTTCTGGAACGTTAGGAATGTCCAGGAAAGGCTGGCCTGTGGTACAGCTCAGTAGGGGGGCTTTAGAAAGAATAAGAACCCGGGATAGACAAAGGTTGACGCACATTGAAGACAGACTTGAACTGGTAGCTGTTTTGTTCGTACATCCGTGTGGTAGGAAGCAACTTAGGTCAGCTGTCTTCTCCATGGCCACCATGTGTTGATCCATGTGTACATCTAAATAAAGATCAAAAAGAGGGAAAGGATTGTGAGAGACAAAGATACCAGCAAGAGGAAGATGAGGTTGACTGAAAATATAGTGCCCTAAGATCCTATATGTTTTCCTTGAGAGGGTCACAAACCTGTTTCATGATGTCACTTAGCCTGTTCTCTTGTTGGCCTTGGTGTTCTGCCTCAGAAAGGCAAAGTGTTTTCTATAGGGAGAGTCTAGGACAGGCTCTGTGAGATGGTTGTTCCTCTGTTCTGTGTGTGCAGGGTCCAACGTTCTTTAGTGGGACAGTTGTAAGGACTGTACTTTGGGTGACTTGCTAGAGAGGGAATAATGCTTCCAAATCATCTCTATCCATGAGGAGCTGCAAAGACTTCATATGTGCATTTATCTACATGCTTCTTTGTAATTCTTACTCATTTCTTTGTCCATTTTTTTTTTTTTTGCCAGTCCTGGGGCTTGAACTCAGGGCCTGAGCACTGTCCCTGGCTTCTTTTTGCTCAAGGCTAGCACTCTACCACTTGAGCCACAGCACTATGTCTGGCCTTTTCTATATATGTAGTGCTGAGGATTCGAACCTAGGGCTTCATGTATATGAGGCAAACCACTAGGCCATATTCCCAGCCCCTCTTTGTCCATTTTTGAAGTAGCAAAACTTTTGTCATTTTTTTTTTTTTTTTTTTTGGCCAGTCCTGGGCCTTGGACTCAGGGCCTGAGCACTGTCCCTGGCTTCTTCCCGCTCAAGGCTAGCACTCTGCCACTTGAGCCACAGCGCCGCTTCTGGCCGTTTTCTGTATATGTGGTGCTGGGGAATCGAACCTAGGGCCTCGTGTATCCGAGGCAGGCACTCTTGCCACTAGGCTATATCCCCAGCCCCAACTTTTGTCATTTTTAAAGTAGCAAAATTGCACATTTAGGACTATAGAAATAAAGTCCAGTTTGAGAGATACAGTGGCAACTTTGTTTTTCTTAAAACCCATCCTTTGGCCACTGGTTCAGCTTACTAATTTGCTGTGGTAAAAAAAAAAAAAAGCCTGGTTCATCCATGTGCTCCTGAGATAGGCCTCACAATTGAGGACAGCTGACAGTGACAGCTGGCCAACCCAATCCAAATCAGCAACCTTGGAAAACATAGTAGTTGAAAGATGGGACAGGAGAGAGAATGAACTCTTAGAATTAATTAAAATGTCCAGGTCTGTTTAATATCTGTGTAATTCAAAGTTGGAGACAAAACACCAAAGATGAGCCACCTTGGAAGTGCAGCTGCAGACTTCTGCCTGCCATCATTTGGAAAACAGTGTAATCTGCCTAAGGACATGTCCTGTCACAGTTTTTGGTGCTAATTCAGCTTGTTTTCTGATGCTAAATATAGTGGTGTTTTGGAAAAATGAGTAATAATAACTAGAAGTTTGTGAGTAAATGGTGAGGCGGTTGCTCTGCTAGCTAATTTATAAAGTTTGTCAGCTGCCCATTGTGAGGGGGACAGATACGGGTGGGATGGTGTGTGTGTGTGTGTGTGTGTGTGTGTGAGACTCCTCCCAGTTTCCTTTTCCCAGGTTCTCTCTCTGGCTGTAGGAACACTTCTGTCCCTTTTAAGTGGGCCATGGGAGAAATGAAAGCACCATATTACAGGGCCGTCCAGTGGGGGGGCCCTGGGCATAGCTGGGATTCAGGTTTTATGTTTCCTTAAATAGCAGATTATATAAAAGGACAGCCCTGTTGGATACAAGAAAAGAAACATGCAGTCTGGATTACTTCATTTATTATTTATTTTCTTTAATTGAGATCTTTTAAATAATTTTTATTATATTTCCTTGGCCAAAGTTGTTTAGTCATTCACAGAACTTCCTTTGTGTGTCTATGATGTCTAATTAGTAAAAGGATAAAAGTGCTTTGTGCTTTTTAAAAAACATAATTGTCTACAGATACTTGATGAGACATGAATTTTAAATGAGTAATAAAACTCAATTCCCTTGAAAGTGCTCTTTGTTTTTTCCAAAGTTTTTTTGGTCTTTTATAGTTTTGTGATTTTTTTTTTTTTTTTTCCGGAACCGGGGACCGAACCCAGGGCCTCGGGCTCGCCAGGCGGGCGCTCTTCCGCTGAGCCAGATCCCCGGCCCCTGTTTTTTCCAAAGTTTTAAGCCTCTGACTGAATTCCTCCTATTTGAAGGTATAACATACCCTCTTGCTTCTGCACCAGGCCTCCTGGAACTATCCCTTGGGTTCCATCCTGCCTATTGTCCTGCTTTCCTGCCGCTCAATCTCACCTTCAATCTGGACTATTAAGTAGAATCACTCTAGCTCCACAGGAAAAGTTCTTTCCAAATCCTCTCCATTGAATTCCTTTCAGTCTAAATCTCCCTCAAACACTGACCCTATGTCTTCACTCCTGAGCATGGAGATCTTTGCTGGCTTCTCACTTTCTTGGGGTAAAGTCAGTCTGGTTGACCCAGTTTGGGAAGCCGTGTTTCAGTCTTGCCACCCCAGATTCTTCCCTCTGTGTTTGTGTGTGGCTCTCCAGAGGCTTCCTGATTTTTCCTCACTGGCCCCAAGTCATTATTCCTTCACTCTCATCTTGTTCTTCCTTCCTCTAGAAAGCCTGTTTATCCCTCCAGAGCCTGTTCCCCAGTGCCTCCCTTTGCTGTTGAATGAATTACACCTCCATCCCGACCTTTGGTATCTGGTAGTCTCCTCTTCCTCCCTCCTGTCCATGGGCACTGATGTATTTATTGCATTGAAATTTTGCTCCAATACCTAACAAATTAATTGAGAATGGTGTAGTAACAGCTTAGTAACAGGAGGGAGGCAGTTGTATAAAGGGACCAATATCTGCAAGACCTTTTGTTTTGTATTGGGAAAGTACTTTTGTCCTGAATTTTGCTGGGTGAAAAGATATTCTTTATTCCTTAATAACTTAAGTAATTTGGGGATAGCAATAGAATTTCATAAAGTCTAATAATTGGCTTAACTTCCTTATTTCCTTGTCCTTCCTACATCCTTGTCAGGGATACTCACTGAAGTCCGATTACACCTGGAACTGAGTTATTACCACCCTACATGCAGTGTAACCCATAAGAAGGGCAGTGTACCCCAGAAGCAGGCCTAACAGGCACCTGTTCTATTTACCTTTTGTGCCTTGGTCAGAAACTGTACTTCTCATTCTGATCTATTCAAAATAGGTTCAGATTCCAGGCCATCCTGCTTATACTTTGTACAATGTCAATTTTGATTCTAGATAAGTCTCAGAAAGAATGATCAGAAATTATGGCTTTTTTAAAGACACAAATTTAAATACTAGTAATACATAGACACAAACTGGCTGAAATGGTGGGAAAAGTGAAAAATGAAGGAAGAAAGACAACTAAAGCAGTTGTGCCTCAGAAGAAAGTTTTTGAAAGAATTGTTCTGCTTATTGGTTTGAACGATAAAGGAGGGACCTGACCTCAGCCTTCTAGATTTAAGGCACATGCAAGAGGTAAAGAAAAGTTAAGGGCTGGGAATGTGGCTTACAGTAGAATACTTACCTACCATGCATGAAGCCCTGGGTTTGATTCCTCAGCACCACATAAAAAACAGAAAAGGCCAGAAGTGGTGCTGTGGCTCAAGTGGTAGAGTGCTAGTCTTGAGCAAAAAGAAGCCAGGGACAGTGCTCAGGTCCTGAGTCCAAGCCCCAGGACTGACCAAAAAAAGAAGAAAAGTTAAGAACACGTGAGCAGTTTCCAAGAGTATTGGAATAAGTGTAGTGGTAAGGCCCTTTAAGGAAAAGGCCTTTCGGTGTCAGATATTGTTCTTTTGTGACATTAAATAAATAGAAGCATTATTCACTTAACCCTTGGAGTTACCTGTACAACCTATTAGAATTTTGCTCCTTTTTTGGGGGGTAGGAGGGTCAGTCAGTCATGGGGCTGAACTCACTCAGGGCCTGGGTGCTATCCCTGAGCTTTTGTGCTCAAAGCCAGTGCTCTACCACTTCTGCCATAATTCCACTTACAGATTTTAAGTCATTAATTAGAGATAAGAGTCTCTAACTGGGCTAGCTTTGAAACAGGATCCTCACATCTCAGCCTCCTGAGTAGCTAGGTAAGCCAACAGTGTCTGGCTCTGCTTTTATTTTTTTCTTTTGTTTATTTATTTTTTTTTACTTATACTCAGTACAGTGATATCCACTGTTGCTTTGATTTACAAAAGGAAAGTTTTCCTTTTCACCAGATTTTACTTTTAAGATATTTGCATGTTTATATTCATAATGATCTCAGCTGGGATAATTGTTATTATTAGCTATTAGTTTAACTACCTCCAGTTAGTTGGTACAAGGTTTCTCATTACTCCCTGTTCCATTTTATTTTTGCTTGCACGCAGTAGTATGCTCTTCTGTGAGTTGTGATATTCTGAGTGTATGTTTCTGGATGGCTTTGGTTTGGTGTGCTTTTTTTCTTCCATTTTCTGCTTTGTACAAAGATTAATTATTAAAGTGTTTGTGTTTACAGGGTGGGTGTGTGGACTCAACCAACCAAAGTCTGGCCCTACTGCTCATGACCCTTGGACAGCAGGATGTTTCCAAAGTTCTGCTAGGACCACTTTCCCCTTACACGTGAGTTGTTTCCTTTTGGCTCACTGTTCTCCTCAGTTAAATTTTCTTGAATTTTCCAATTGCACAAAATGACAAAGACGTGCTGCATGTGTTCTCTCATCTGATCACCTGCTTACCCTGATTCACTTAAATGAGATAGCAAGTGCTACTGTGAACCTGGTGTTTAACACAGGTGCTTTTGCCTTCCTTTCTTTCCTTGTTCTATCATTCCTGTGTGTTTGAAGTTGCACGGTAGATACAAGGCAGTTCTTTTATCTGTGCTTTCAATGTTGTTCCTATTTTAGAGGTAAGCTTCTGGTTCTATAAGCTTGGATTATGTTCTTAGTTTTCTTTTTTTTCAAAATTATTTTATTATTATAAAGGTGATGTACAGAGGGGTTATAGTTACATAAGTGAGGTAATGATTACAATTCTTTTTGGACAATGTCACCCCTTCCCTCTCAGTTTTCTTGTTTTCTTTTCTCTTTTTTCTTTTTTTGCCAGTCCTGGGGCTTGAACTCAGGGCCTGAGCACTGTCCCTGGCTTCTTTTGCTCAAGGCTAGCACTCTACCTCTTGAGCCACAGTGCCACTTCTGGCTTTTTCTGTATATGTGGTGTTGAGGAATCAAACCCAGGGCTTCATGCATAGTAGGTAAGTATTCTACTGTAAGCCACATTCCCAACCCCTCTTTTTTCTCAAAGGCCACTTTGCCCTAGCAGTCTTACTTGCTGTGATGATGGGCTTGTCCATTTGTCTCAGATGATATCGTGTATTAGCTGGCTGGCAGAGATGCAGAAAGATACAGTTCATAGTAATACTCCTAAAATGCTAGGAAAATTTTAAACGTGACTTTGGGCAGTTTGATGTTAGCAGAAATTGACAGCTGAAGTATAAAAGCAAATATCTCACCTGATGTTAGCCGAAATTGACTGCTGAAGTATAAAAGCAAATATCTCACCTGGTGCCATTGGCTCACACCTGTAATCCTAGTGTCTCAGGAGGCTGCTGGGCAAGAAAATCCATTGCACTCATATTTCCAGTTTAACTATCAAAAAGGCTAGAAGTAGGGCTGTGGCTCATGTGGTAGAGCACTGGCTAGCCTTGAGCACTAAAGCTTAAGAATAACACCCAGGCCTTCTGTTCAAGCTCTAGGACAGGCACCAGAAATTCTACCAAAAACAAATACTTTCCATAGAGAACAGCTAGCTATGAGACTTGCCTTATAGTGTATAGTGAAAGAAACATGACCATGGGTAGTAAATGAGTTTGCTGAAAGCAGCCTGTTTCAATATGGATGTGTATACATGCACACATGTGCATACATGTGCTCTTATGCTTGCAGATCATTACATGGCCATCTGGTGGGGAGCTGGGATTGAGGGAGAGAAGGAAGGAAGGAGGACCTGGCTAGCTGTGAGACTGAACTGTCCTTTTTCGGTTATCATGGTACCGATGCTGTATATGTGAAAGGTACAGTACTGTGATAACTGAAGAATGGTGGTGCCATCACGTTGAGAAAGAGGAGCAGACTGTGGAGAGGCCATGCCCTGGGGGTCTGGAAACCAGGAGCTACAAAGAGAGATTGTTTCTGAGGTTTTATTTTTCTGTGTAGGTGGTGGGAGGCTTTTTGGGAACAGGAAAATGGGAGAGAATGCATTCTGTTAGCAGTGGAGAAGACTGATAAGCAGGGCAATGGTAAGCAGTGTTATCTCCTGATCACTTGTGTAAGTATTTCACAGGACAGGAAACCTAAAGTTGAGCAATCCTAAATGGCACGCTGACACCAGTAGTTGAACATTGCTCAAACAGACATGGCAGTGAAATGTTTGGGGAGCTGGTGAGGCCGTGAGTATAGCAAGCACCCCAAGTGTGGAGATTCACTTCCTATTGGTTGTTGCTAGAAGTGATTGGTGGCTATGTTCTCACCCTGGGTCCAGGCAGTATCATTGCTGCATCTTTCCTAGGCTGTGCTTCAAGGACAGCAGAAGGCCTCATACATAGCCCACACAGCAGGACTTGCTGTCTTCAAATTGTGTGTGGTCTCAGGGCATGGGCTTTGGCAGAACATGTGGAAATGGAATATATGCTTTCTTCTTTTTTTCTTGACAAGTCTTTTTGGTTTTGGAGAGTTTTTCAGTTTGGCTCCAGGGCCTTTCTGTTAAAGCCTGCAGTCTCACTGGAGATGGTCAAGATGTGACTGGACAGTTTTAAAGGCCCCTGTGTCCTCTTTAGCACACTCCTCACCAAACATGAATTGCAGTGCCTTTTCTTTCAGAAACCTAACGTTGTGGCATCTCTTGGGAAAATAGTGGTCTGTTCTCAATGGAGCTTTAAAAGAGTGGAACAGATTATAAGATTATATGTTTTAAGGCTTGGTCTTAGGGCATAGACACATTGCCCTCTGAGGGCCTTTTACAAGGGTGAAAAAGTATAGCCTCCCATTTGTGTGTGTATATACTTACATTCCTACATACATGTACTAGGGCTTGAACTGAGGGCGCCTGGGTACTTTATGATGGCTTTCTTTGCTCATGGCTTTCATTCTACCAGTTCTACTTCTGGCTTGTTGCTGCTTACTTGGAGATGAGAGTCTCACAGACCCTTCTGCCTTTGGCTTCCAACCAAACTCCTCAGATCTCAGCTTCCTGAGAAGGTAGATTACAGGTATGAGCCCTCCCCACCTGGCTTCCTACTTCTTGGTAAGCCAGCACATGGAGAGGAAAAGTGAGTTAATTTTCAGGAAACTTGTGTGTTTGGGACCCTTTCTGCTCTTAATCATAGTAGAGGATTCTAGAAGCCCCAGAGAGAAGGAGGAAGGTGGGATATGAAGGCATAAGTAACATCATGTTTGTAAGAATGGTTGAGAATAAAGTGGGATGGACTCCATGGCTTTGAATTGAGATCCTCAGATCTCAGCCTCCTGAGTAGCTAGGTTGACAGGCATGAGCCACCGGCGTCTGGCCACATTTATTTTTATGAACCTCACATTTCTAAAAGCAGAAACAAGACTTTCTCTGGTTTTAACAAGAATGTATTTCTTCTGGCAGTTTGTATTTGTTTGGATTTATATAAATAGCTCTTTAAATGTCTATTTACAGAACACTGGATTTTTTTTCTTTCAGTGTTGCTTTCAAGCCATGCTGGAAAGTGTGGGTTTTTGTGTTCCTCCCTGTTTTCTTTTTCTGTTTCTTCCTATTGCTTTAGGTGATTGCTGTTGTGATTGTGTACACTGCTCAAGAAAGCGAAGTTTTATATGTGAAATTCCCAAGGAAGGCCAGGGGAATTCTTTGCAGGAGACTAAAATAGTACTGGATAATAGAAAATTTCTGACATATCTGGTGAATTTTTGTAGGTGTTTTATAATTGGTGACAGTGGTTCTACCCCCTGCTCAAAAGGCTTAAGTTTACAATTAAGTGTGTATTTCTACTTTATTTAAAAGTTGGAGAACGCAGTCATGACATTAAGTGTATATCCTATGAAACGAAGAAAATTGAGTCGGCGAAGTGGGTTGGGAGAGAAGAATGAAAGGAGTAATATTGGTCAATATGCATTGCACTTATGATGAATGATAACCCCCTTAGTACAACTACTTACAGGTAATAAAATTTCAACTTTAAACGGGTTAGATTAGTAGAAAAGTACATACCAACAAACATCAACACAGGTCCTAAATACAGTGCTTCTTGATCAGTGTTCCCCCTTTCAACGTTCTTACCCACCTCCCAGCCCACCCCTTCCCTTAGTTATCTTGATTTTAGGTTATGTGTTGAATTTTTTGCAATTTCCGAGGCAGTTTATATGTATATAATGCATCTTGATCTGTGCCACCATTTACTCAGAGGACTAGTCAGTGATCTGTCATGGACTAGTAGAAAAGATTTAAATGCACCTGCAGACAGAGAACTAAATTCTTGTCTACTAAGTCACCAGGAGATTCCGGGTCTGAAAAACCTGAAAAGTCTCCCCTGCTGCCTTCACCTCTGTGTCTCTGTAGCTGCAGTACTGGCTTGTGCTTCTTGCCTACCATGAGTTCACACAGTGGACTCTGAATAACTGTTGAAAAGTGACGTAGGCTTTGGATAAAAGAATTGAACTGGACTGTTTGCCAATCTAAGACTCCAAGTAAAATAAAACCATATTTATTTCAGCCGATGAGATGTTTAATGCTTGTTAATCTTTCTTGATGAGACTAATGTCAGCGTAACAATTCTCTTCTAAAACAATTTCACATCTAAAAATAAATATTGATGTGTTGACCATTCAATACATGAGACTTGACCATACATATGAAGAGAGTTAATAAACTCATGTATTAAAAATCTAAACTTATCTATCAGCCATAATGCAAAGTAGGGTATTATTTGCAATTCAAGAAGAAACAATTACTGTAAGTATATGTGTTTCAGATTCCAGAATTTAGGTTTTATTTTTGCCTTCAAATTATTTTCTTCTTCTTTTTTTTTTTTTTTCAAATTTTTATTATCAAACTGATGTACAGAGAGGTTACAGTTTCATACGTTAGGCATTGGATACATTTCTTGTACTGTTTGTTACCTCGTCCCTCATTCCCCCCCCCCCCATGAGTTGTTCAGTTCACTTACACCAAACAGTTTTGCAAGTATTGCTTTTGTAGTTGTTTGTCTTTTTTTTACCCTGTGTCTCTCAATTTTGGTATTCCCTTTTAGTTTCCTAGTTCTAATACCAGTATACACGGTTTCCAATGTACTCAGATAAGATTACAGAGATAGCGTAGATACAACCACAGGAAGGTGATACAAGAACATCATCAATAGCAGAAGCTACAGATACACATGGTACGTTGAAAGTAATTACAACTGTGATATAACAATCGTTTCCATAATATGGAGTTCATTTCACTTAGCATCATCTTATGTGATCATAAGGGTATAGCTATTGGGCCTTGTGATCCTCTGCTGTGACTTGCCTAAACCTGTGCAAATATTTATTCCCAATAAGAGAGACCATAGAGTCCATGTTTCTTTGGGTCTGGCTCACTTCACTTAGTATAATTTTTTCCAAGTCCTTCCATTTCCTTACAAATGGGGCAATGTCATTCTTTCTGATAGAGGCATAAAATTCCATTGTGTATATGTACCACATTTTCCTGATCCATTCGTCTACTGAGGGGCATCTGGGTTGGTTCCAGATTCTAGCTATGACAAATTGCGCTGCGATGAACATTGTTGTGCTAGTGGATTTCCTGTGATTTTGTTTGTAGTTTTTTGGATAGATACCCAAAAGTGGGGTTGCTGGGTCATAGGGGAGTTCTATATTTAGCCTTCTGAGGAATCTCCATACTGCTTGCCAGAGTGGCTGAACCAGTTTACATTCCCACCAACAATGAAATAGAGTTCCCTTTTGGCCACATCCCCTCCAACAATTGTTATTGTTAGTTTTCTTGATATATGACATTCTTACTGGGGTGAGATGGAATCTCAATGTTGTTTTGATTTGCACTTCTTTTATGGCCAGTGATGTAGAGCAATTTTTCATATGTCTCTTGCCATTCTCATTTCCTTGTCAGAGAAGTCTCTTTGTAAGTCTTTAGCCCACTTGATGAGGGGGCTCTTGGTTCTTGGCGGTTTTGTTTTGGAGGAAGGTAATTTTTTTAGTTCTGCATATACTTTAGATATGAGGCCTTTGTCTGTTGAATGTCCGGTAAAGATCTTCTCCCAGTCTGTGGGCTTTCTGTTTACCTTGCGAGCTATGTCCTTTGCTGTGCAGGAGCTCTGTAGTTTGATACAGTCCCATTTGTCCAACCTTTCTTTGATTTGTATCCTTTTTGGGTCTTTGTTAAGGAAGTTCCATCCTGCGCCAAGGAGGCCAAGTGTTTCTCCTACTCCTTCCTTTAGTGTTTTCAGGGTCCCTGTTTTGATTTCGAGGTCTTTAATCCATTTGGAATTGATTTTAGTGCAGGGTGATACATAAGGATCTAGTTTTTGTTTGTTGCATGTGTTGAACCAGTTTTGCCAGCACCATTTGTTAAAGAGGCTATCTTTCTTCCAAACTATTGTTTTAGCTCCTTTATCAAAGATTAAGTAGGGGTAGTTCTGTGGGTTCATTTCTGGGTCTTCAATTCTGTTCCATTGGTCTTCAGGCCTGTTCCGGTGCCAATACGAAGCTGTTTTTATTACTATAGCTTTATAATACAGCTTGAAGTTGGGTATTGTAATTCCTCCAGCACTGTTCTTTCTGCTTAGGATTGTTTTTGCTATTCTAGGTCTTTTATTGTTCCATATAAATTTCTGAATTGCTTCCTCTATTTCATTAAAAAATGGTGTTGGGATATTAATGGGTATTGCATTGAATTTGTAGCTAGCCTTTGGCAATATTGCCATTTTGATTATATTAATCCTCCCAATCCAGGAGCATGGGAGGTTTTTCCATTTCCTTAGTTCTGACTTAATTTCATTTTTCAAGCTTTTAAAGTTCTCATCAAAGAGATCTTTCACTTCTTTGGTTAAGGTTATGCCTAGGTATTTTATGTTTTGGGGGGCTATTGCAAAAGGAGTTGCTTTCCTGATTTCCACCTCGGTCTTCGGGTCATTAGCATAGAGAAAGGCCGTTGATTTTTGAGGGTTTATTTTATATCCTGCAACGTTGCCAAAGTTTTGGATCAGCTCTAGTAGCTTGGGGGTAGAGTCTATGGGGTTCTTTAGGTATAGGATCATGTCATCTGCGAAGAGAGAAAGTTTAACTTCACCTTTTCCTATTTGGATCCCCTTTATATTTTCTTCTTGCCTAATTGCTCTGGCTAGGAATTCTAGTACTATGTTGAAGAGCAGGGGAGAGAGTGAACATCCCTGCCTTGTTCCTGATTTTAAAGGGAATGACTTTAGTTTTTCACCATTTAGAGTTATGCTTGCTGTTGGTTTGTCATAAACTGCCTTGATTATATTGAGGAATGTTCCCTGGAATACCAGTTTTTCCGGGGCTTTTAGCATAAATGGGTGCTGGATTTTATCGAACGCTTTTTCCGCATCCAGAGGTAAAACCATGTGGCTCTTTACCTTGCTCCAGTTGATGTGGTGGATTACATTAATTGAATTGTGTATTGCATCCCTGGGATGAATCCAGTTTGATCTTGGTTTATGATTTTTTTGATGACCTGTTGAAGTCGATTGGCCAGGATTTTTGCGTCTATGTTCATCGGGGAAATCGGTCTATAGTCCTCTTTCCGTGATGAGTCCCTGCCTGGTTTGCGGATTAGGGTTATACTGGCTTCATAGAATGTGTCTGGTAGTGAACGTTCTCTTTCAATTTCATTGAAGAGTTTGAGAAATATTGGTGTGAGTTTTTTTTTTTGAAGGCCTTGTAGAATTCTGCAGTGAATCCATCTGGACCTGGGCTTTTCTTGGATGGGAGATCATTTATTTCCGTTTCTATTTCAATACTGGATATGGGCCTGTTTAGAAGATTTAAATCTTCATGGTTGAGTTTGGGGATATGAATTTTTTCTAGGAAATCATCCATTTCTTCCAAGTTCTCGAATTTGTTGGCATAAAGGTTTGCAAAATAGTCCCTTATTATTTTCTGAATTTCGGTTATTTCTGTGGTAATGTTACCTGTTTCATCTCTTATCTTGTTTATTCGAATGAGTGTGCTGCCTTCGTTTTTGGTCAGGTTTGCCAGGGGTCTGTCTATCTTGTTGATTTTTTCAAAGAACCAACTCTTTTTTTTGGGTAGCTATCTTTTCATTTGACTCTTGAATTTCATTTATTTTTCTATTTGTTGAGGCCATGAAATCATCTATTACTTTATGGAAGGATTCCTGTATTGATTCAAACTTTTCATTTAACATGTTTATCAGTATCCTTTGGAGAGCATTTTGAGGATTCTCTTCTATGTCTTTGATTGACTGCTCTGTTTCCTGCTCGTTTTGAGTGGGAGAAAAGACTCCATTGTTTGCCATGTTTCTTGTGTTTCTTCTGCCCATTTGGATTGGGAAGCCCAATCTACAAACACCTGTGAGCACTGTTTAAGACCCAAAACAGCCCTTACCAAGCACTGTTGTGTAAATCTTAGAAGTTCATAATTATATACAGATACCTTGTATACCTTTATATAAAATTATATTTGGCGTTCCTAAAGAATACAATTTCAATTTAACAACCGATCCTGGGCCCTGTATTCAGTAGTTACTTATTTACTGTTACAACCCTATGAGCAATTCTTGTTCTTATATTAAGTTCTTTTAGGACTGGCTTTCTCTATGACCCCTTTGATTCACTTGAGTTAAGCAGGGATACCATCTCTATGCAATAACCAGGAGTCAATGGAACCTGGAGGGCCTGGCAGTAAGTCAGGAGGGAAAGTTAGAGGTAGTAAAGAGAATAGAGTAAAATGTATTTGGGGGGGGGAGGTGATGATTTTCGTTTAGTTTCAGTGACATGGAAATGTGGAGAAGAGTAGAATCAGTAGAAAGAACAAGGTTAAAATGATAGACAATGGAGAATTAGCAGAAAAGATTGGAGGTGTTATTCATATGAAAGTAATTTTGAAAGAAAGAGAACACAAAGAGAAATAAAGAAAAAATACTGGAAGACAGATGCACAAAACAGAGAAAAGTTATTTAAAAAATAAAATAAAAAAATAAAAAGGAAAAAAACCCAGAAAACCAAACAACCAAAAAAAAAAAAAAAAACTTGATAAAACAAACAGGTAAAAATGGAAAACAAAAAAACTAAGAGGTTTCAGAAGTGAAGAAATTTTTTTTTTAAGTTTAAAATATGTTTGAAAAGAAAAAAAAATGGATTCCTCCTTGTTTGGGTGGTCTTTCCCCAGTCTCTGGTTTCCTTACGATGGTCTACAGTCTATTTTCCTGATTGGCTGGTTTGACTTGCTTTCAGTTTGTAGGGGGTGGATCTGTTCTGACCCTTCTCCCCTGTTTGTGCAATCCTGGGTCTCTGTGTTTAGCACAGCTTGCAGGTAGACCTTGGGCGTCCTCTGTAGATGGGGACGTGAACAGTCTCAGGAACCTTGGCTCCTCTGTCTGCTGTGGGGCTGCGGCCTTTTACACCTGGCTTTGAATAGGCTGTGTACTCAGCAGGGCAGGGCGCCTCTGGCCTGGTTTACCAGCTGAGAGCTGCTTGCCTGGGGGAGGTTCCTCCCTCCTGGGCGGGGCGGCCGCCTGGTGGTGCT
This sequence comes from Perognathus longimembris pacificus, assembly GCF_023159225.1. Classification (NCBI taxonomy): domain Eukaryota; kingdom Metazoa; phylum Chordata; class Mammalia; order Rodentia; family Heteromyidae; genus Perognathus; species Perognathus longimembris. Next base: position 102,146,639 of record NC_063161.1, read on the forward strand.
GGCTATGGAATTCAGCTCCGTTTCAGGCTGGGAATTGGGCTTCCTCTGTGACGGGACTGTTTATCTGTCTCAGGAACTGTTTGTTCCCCCATCTGGTGTTTCCGTGCCACCAGTAGCTGCTCGCCGCTTTTGCTTTAAATTTAGAGATTCCGGCGGGCAGGGTGGGGCACCTCTGGCTAAGCCGCGGCCCAGGATGAGCCTCCTGCTTGGGCAGGGGGCGTTCTCCTTGGTGGAGCTGGCTCTCACTGTTCAGTCCCTCTTGCCCTTTTCAAATATGGCTCCTTTGTCCTCGCTTTCCCCAGGCCCACTTTAGTTCCAGTCTGGTCTGACCCTATGCCAGTGTCAAAGATGGCGCTTTGCTCTGGCGGTGGGGGAAGGGCTACCTTCCAGAAGCTGCTCTGTGGGCGCGAGTGAGAATATTTTTCGTGGGGTACTCATGCTTTCTGTGCGATTTCAGCCCGTCTGTGCTCAGCCGCCATCTGGAGGATTTCTCCCTGGTCTACGCTGTGTGCTTTAGCCGCGCGGAGTGTGGGTCACTGTGGGTGCCGGCACTGGCTCAGCGGTGGGACACCGTCCAGAGCTCAAATCTGTGTTTTCAGACAAGCAAAGTCGATTTTTCCTTCCTGGCCAGAATCCCTGTACTGTTAGAACTTGCTCTGGCTGTCTTTCTAGGAGTAAAAGTTTCTATGGGGTGAGAAAACTGTGATGTCGGAGGGAGCTCAGCTAGGGCTCTGCTGTTCCTCCGCCGTCTTCCTCAAGTTTCACCAACAAACATCTTCATCAGTACCTTCAGAAATTGTGAGAAGAGACTTATGGCTATTTGTGCACAGGCCTTGGGGTCCATCTGTTTCAACTTAAGTTCTGGCTCTACCACATTTGGTGTTCAGGATCTTTGAGCCTCAATCACATCTGGAGCTAAAGTGATGATCCTGAGCAAAAATGAGCTCAGGTGCTCAGTGCTCTTGCTTATTTCCTGCTTGGACATCTTCTTGCCCTGCTCCTGTGTATTCTCTCAGTCATGTCACTTTGAATATGAGAAGGTAAACTCCCTTGAATTCAGCCCTGAAGTCAACTGCAAATGTGTCTGCTCCACTATTTATAATTCTATATCCATTAACTGTTTAAATTCCTCCAGTCAGTTACTAACCACATTACATGTACTTTCTTTACCATCCCTAAGAATTCTGGAAGGGGCTGGGGATATGGCCTAGTGGCAAGAGAGCTTGCCTTGTATACATGAGGGCCCTGGGTTCGATTCCCCAGCACCACATATACAGAAAACGGCCAGAAGTGGCGCTGTGGCTCAAGTGGCAGAGTGCTAGCCTTGAGCAAAAGGAAGCCAGGGACAGTGCTCAGGCTCTGAGTCCAAGGCCCAGGACTGGCAAAAAAAAAAAGAATTCTGGAAGGTAGGTGTGTAGTAGTCACAGGATTTTCTGTGTGCCATATGTTGTATTCTTTTTCCTTGTGCTGGAGATGGATGCCAGGCTAGTGCTGTACCACACTGAGCTACATTCTCAGTCCCCAAATTCCATGTAAATGACCCGACTCTTCATTTTCTGCATAAGCCTTTGGGGTTAGGGAGCAGGTACTGTACTGTGCTCTGTCTCACAAGTGTTAAGTTGGAGGTTGTGTCATATTCTAGATCTGGGATGATTTCACCCAGCTGTGCTTCCACAAGCCACTGTGCTCTTAGGCAAGAACTGGAATTCCATCCATTACTGTTAAACTCACAACTTTTGTCTGAGGCAGGATGCCATGTTATCTGTCTTTCATGAGAGTCGTCATTTCAAATTCTGCCAACATAACATAAATCATGCCATTTTCCCCCTTCATTTTGGGACTGGAGCCCCTTTGTTGAACTGCATATGATCAGAGTTTCTGGATCCACTTTTGAAGTTCACCTGATGCAGTGTCTTCATTGGTCTTTTGAGCTCTAGCTTAACATTTACAAAGACTGCAATACTCCTGTACCCTGTTACATTCCAGCCTAGAACATATTTGGCACATAGTGAAAGCAAGTGATACTCCTACATTTTTTGGGGGGGGAGGGGTGGTTATGGAGCTTGAACTCAGGGTTTGGATGCTTTTTTTGCTCAAGTCTATGCTACCACTTTGAGCCACAGTGCCACTTCCATTTTTTCTGTTGGTTAACTGGAGTTTCCTGCCTGGGCTAGCTTTGAATTACAATCCTCAGATCTCAGCCTCCTGAGTAGCTAGGATTATAGGTGTGAGCTTCTGGCAGCTGGCATGATACTCTCACTTTGCAGTAAGAAAAAAGGGAGTTCAGTGATTTGTTCATGATGAGTTCCTGGCTAAACATGGCTAGGACACCCCAGTGGTCCAAAAGTATAGCCAGCCTTTTCTGTTTCCTATTGCTACTGTAACTGGTATTAATAACTTCCTTCTTGAAGTAGAAGTTGCTATTTGGACAAGCTGTTAACAAGAGAGAAAACACCAGGAATGTATTTTAAAGATGTCATGTGATGCCTCGAGGGGAATGCATCAAGCAGATTCTTTTCCTGCTCCCAGATCTTGCCTTTTAGCCTCCCACGCAACTCTGTGTTCTTGGTAAGCAAGTAACCCAAACCCTGTCTCATAAACTGGCAGCTTGGTAAAGCAGGAAGCGAGACCTGCTGTCATGATTTGTGTATTTCTCTACTCCAGAAATCTGAATCTTGCTCTCTTGAGGTTGATTGTTGCTCTTGTAGAAAAGTCTGTTATGTTTGTTTGTTTTTTCATTTTTGTAAACAAATCACTTGGTCTTAAAATCAACAGTGGCTCATTACACATGTAGTTCTTCAAGTTAAGAATTAAAATCCTTCCTGCAGGAGTGACATAGAAGCTCATCCGAGAAGCCGTTAGTTGCTCCGTGTGTGTGTGGGGGGGGGGGTGGTGTGGGTGGTCATCTGTGGAAGGATAGAGTTGTTTTTCAGTGTACGCTGACCTTTCCTGCTGGTGTGGCCATGTAGTTGTATCTAGGAAGTGTGAATCTGCAGTCTGTGGCGTGGGAGGGAAAGTACCCCAAGTGTCATGAACCTGGTAGGTGGGGTGCAGGTTGCAGAGAAAGCCCAGCACAGGAGAAGATTTTGTTCTGCTACCTGCAGTCAGGAGCCAATCTGTTCTGGGGATGATTTTCATTTTCCTAAGGATGCTGTTTTTTGGGATTTAGCATCATGCGTGGTAATTTTTCAGCTTCTGTGCATTTTTATGTCCTCTTCCCCCCCCCCCCCCCCCCCTTTCTTTTTGGTCTAGGGCTTGAACTCTAGGCCTGAGTGCTGTTCCTTTTGTACTCACTGCTAGTGCTACAGCTCCACTTCTGGCTTTTTTGGCAGTTAGCTGGGCTGGCTTTGAGTGGTGATCCTCAGATCTCAGCCTCCTGAGTAGCTAACATTACAGGCGTGAGCCACTGGCACCTAGCACATTTTTGACTTTTTAATATCCCAGGTGTAGGAGGCAGAAAGAAGAAGGGCTGGGGGTAGGAGGGGAAGACATTCTGAAATGTACTTTAATCCAGTCCTTCCTCCAACATTCTTCAGGCAGACCAAAGGGTTGGCAGAACATTATGTGAAAAGTCACATTGACTGTGCCTTTTCTAACTGTTCCAAAGGCTACAAACATCCCAGAGCTACAAATATGTAGGTCTATAACACTCAGGCCTGTGTTTCTCCCACCCTTCTCTAAGAGATCAAGCGAGCTGAGGCCCCCAGGAATCCTGCCAGCTGGAGTGGGTGATTGGGTGTTTGAGCACAGTTGAATGGTTCAGAGTGAAGTAGCTAGGTGAGACCTTGGGGGGAGATTGCACCCTAGACCTGAATTCATCTGCAGCAGGAGAAAAGAGAATAGGATGTTTTATCCGTAGAATACATAGGAATGGATGAGGTGGCTGCCATTTTCTGTGTTGTTGTCTGCTGAAAGCGTGGCTCACAGATGCTTATTTTGGGGTTTGATTTGTTTGTTTTCTTTTTTCCCTAGTACAGTGTTAGGATAGATGATATGGAGGAAGGGAAAAAAGAGGAAAAAAATTCTCTTGGTTAGTTAGTAAGAGAGGAAGCCAGCAGGGGGAGAACAGACTTCTCCTAATGGCTGAGAATGTTGAAACTCTTTCTCAAAATTACCTCCAAATCCTAAATTCTGTTCCATGTCTCTTTGTTGAGGGCCTTAGAATGGGTTTCAGCTATAGAAATGTGGTCATGACTGCTAATATGCTTATATAATTAACCAGAGGGCTGAAGGGGAGGCAGTTACAGAGACAGATACACATAGCCATTGAGTTAGGCACTGTAAGCACAGAATGCTGTTGAATACCCAGAAGGGAGGGAAAATGGTGTAGAATGATGGTTGTTGGCTAGCGTGACTTTGCAGAATTGCTGACCGATGGATGCTATTCTAAAAATCAGTTCATACCTTCCCAGATGGAAGTAGAGATGTTTTTGTGGGTATTGTACTCAGCTGACCACTGGTGCCCTTTGTAACTACTTTTGTGCTGTTTTTCTGTTTTGCTCGTGGTACTAGGGATCCTAGGGACCTCATACTTATAGTAGGCAGGTGTTTTGTCACTTGAGCCACACTCCAAATCTCCATTTTTGTTTTTAAGTTTTTTGTTTCAAATAGGGCCTCAGAATGTGTTCTTTCTACCCCTGCCTTCCCGAGTAATGGGATTACATGTATGCAACACAATACTTGTCTTATTTTTTGAGATAAGGTTTCACTAATGTTTGCTGTAATCCAATCAATCTGTAGTCCTCTCCCATCCCTAGTAACTGGGATTACAGGTATTACTGATTTCATTTCTTAGCCCTTCACATGCCAGTCATTTTAGCCTGTCCTTGTGAGTTGTTTGGGATTCCTTTCTCTTGGGTCAGAAGCACATGAACAGGAGACACATTCATTGCAGGAGGCTCTGTACTTAGTGTAGTATGTGCTCTTGAGTAAGGAGTGGGAACCAGGATTTCTCCACCCCTCCCCTCCCCACTCCTCCTCTCCCCCCCTTCCCCCGCTTCTCTCTTTTTTTTGTGACTCTATAAGTATATTTTTGTACATTTTAAATACTTTTATTGTGTATATGATTTAATGGCCTTAAGAATATTTACAGGCTTGTATAACCACAACCACAATCTAATTTTAGAAAAATTTTGTCACCCCAGAAAGAAACCCGGTGCCCATTTATGGTTGCTCCCCATGCCTGACTTTCGAGCCCCAGTGCCAGGCACCCACTAAATCTGTCTTTGCCTCTGTGATGGATTTGTCTGCTGTGGCCATTTCATATAACTGGAACTATACAGTATGTGGTCTCTTGTGACTGGCTTCTTTCACCTAGCATACTGTTTGCAAAGCTTATCCCAGCACTTCATTGGGTTGAGTAACTGACAGAACACATTGTATTTGTCCAACCTAAACGAGAGGCATTTGGGTTGTTTCTACCACTTAAATGCAATGAACATGTTAATGAACATTTGGGTACACACACTTCTGTAGGGGTATATGTTTTCATTTCTCTGCAGGTGAATCTCAAAGTGGAGTTACTCAGCTATGTGAACCCACTGTTTAACATTTCCAGGAATTACCAGATTGTTAATTGTGGCATCTGTATACTTTACCTCTATCTGCAGTGCTGGAGTTCTCGTTTCTCCACCTCCTCATTAGCAACTGGTTGTTGTTGCGTAGCCATCCCATGTAGTATGAAGTGGTGATCTAGTGCTTTCTGATTTTCAGCTCCCTCATGACAACATGATGCTGAGCTTGTTGGTTATTCACATCTTTGAAGAAATGCCAGTTCAGATATCTTGGCTATCTTTAATTGTTTTTAAAAATCACTTCTGAGTTACAAAAGTTTCTTGCTTTTTTTTATTCCCTTTCATTCTGCCTTTTGATGTTAAAGTAAGAAATTACACAGTTAAGAAACTTGTCTCACCTGAGTTAATGAAGATTTATTCCTGATTTCTAAGTTTTATACTTATTTTTAGTTCCTACAGGTACATCTCTGAGCTATTAAAGTTAATTTTTTTGTATATGTGAGGAAAGCATTACATTTCTTTACCATTTGAGGCACATATCCAGTCCCAAACTTCATTCTTATGTATGTCCCCACACAATTTGTTGAAGTGCTTACTCGTCCCAGTCAAACTGGCCTTAAAGCACTTGCATTTATTTCTTGACAGTTCTGTTCCATTGATTTGCATGTGTGCCATCTGTATGTATGTATGGTATGTATTTTGATGGCACTGGGCTTTGAAGTCTCTTTTGAGCGACAGCTCCACATCTAGTTTTTTGATGTTTAATTGGAGATAAGAACCCCAAGCTACTTTTGAACCTTGATCCTTAGATCTTAGCTTCCTGAGTAGTGAGGATTACAGGCATGAGCCACTGGCACCTGGCTGTTTATTTTTGACATAGTAACCTTTTCTGATCAGGATGGCCTTGAACCATATTCTTCCCAGTCTCAACCTCTGGTAGCCAAGATTATAGGTAGGAGCCACCCTGCTGCCCTCCGTGATTTTTATAAGGTTCCTCAGATGGCTGTCAACCCACCTGAACAGGAGGCTAAGATAGGGAAAATCAAGGGTCCAGGCCAGCCCAGGCAACAAAGGTTTCTTGGGACCCCCATCTCAGCAGAAAAAAATGCTGGGTATGATGGTGCCCAACTGTCATCCTAGTATGAAATGTAAATAAGGGGATCATGGTCCAGGCTAGCCATGGTAAGAGAAATAACGGAAGGTATGGTTCGGGTCTTAGAGCACCTGTCTAGCAAGTGTGAGGCCATGAATTCAAATGCAGTGTTGTTAAAAAGACTAAAATTTCCTTTAAATGATGGATTCCATGTGCAGTTAAAGTAGACAGTGAGGTGGCTGAAGTAGGGAGTTTGGCTAGTTTGATTGGAAGGCAGCATGGTAGGAGGGTCTCTGTATACTTTGTTGTGGATGTACAGATTGCCATTGTTCACTAAATCAGTGTTTGCTGAACTCACCTGGTAAGAATTGCCAAGAATACTTGCAATAGAGGGCTGGGCAGGGGACATGTTTGCATGTGCTCTGTGATTCTGGGCTCTGCACAGCTACTGTGTTCCTGCTGGTTACAAATTGATCCGAACCTTCAGGAACCTATGTTAATGAATTCTCTGGGTGAGTCTTTGGGTCAGACTGACGAGGGCAGTGCTGAATTTGCTGGGGGGTAGCCCATTTGAAGCTATATACCCATACCACATCCACCCACAGAACTGCTGTCCTAGGGTCTTCTGAGGTGTTGCCATCCTTCAGTGTTAAGGCGAGATTACACAAAACCCTTCCATGAACTGTTTTTCTGTGTCAGCCTTGAGCCCTTCCCTGGCAGTTAATTTACTAGTGCCCCATGCCAAATCTGCGTTATTACTCTTAACTCCTCTGGTTCTTCCCCTTGCATATTGAATTTGCTCATCTCATCTACACCATTAGGTTGAAATCTTCAAATTTAAGGATTTCGTATTTTATTTTTTCCATTGGCTACAACCCCAGCACCAACAACAATGCCTGTACCTAGTGAACATCCAGTAGCATTTGTTAAGAAAATTGAATTGTTGAGGAATCAATTTATCTGTTTGATAGTAGTTTTAACATCAGAAATAGTCATCCTTCCTATTCTGTTATTTTATTCTTTCTATTCTGTTCATTTTCTAGGGTCTTGAGCTTTCTCTCCAGGCACTTGGCCCTTGAGTTATGCCTCCTACCCCCTTGCACTGATTCTTTTGAGTTAGATCTCACTTTTTACCTGGCTCTCCCCCTGGTTTTCAATCTGCCTTTTCTTATGTTTTCCATTATCACTGGATAATTGAGTCTCAGACTTTTCTACCTGAGCTGGCCTGGAGCCAGATGTGTGCCACTGTGCCTGGCTGTTTCTTGGTTGGGGGATCTCATGTGTATTCCCAGCCTGATCTCAAACTGCAGCCTTCCTGATTTCAGCATCCTGAGTGGCTAGGATTACACGCATGAACCACCAGTACCCGACTTTTTTTTTTTTTAGCCTCATGATGTTTGTGAATCATAGGGAATAAATTGTCTTTGCATGCATGGACCACTCCAAATTATTGCTATATTTAGCAGCTGTTTGGGACTAAATGGTTTATATGTCATGTGCTAAACTCTGACCTTTCTTTAACCTTGCTGCATTGTGTGTATCTCTGCAAGCTGTGTCACTTCTCTTTGAAAACTGGTAGGCTGCACGTGAGCCATTGGCATATCTGTTCTGATTAGAAGTTCCATCTTCTTCCATCTTTATTCTTGGTCTTTGGAAAGGCAAAGCTTGGATTCTAAAGTTGGAGAGGGAGAGGAGAATTTTCTTGTCCGAATCATTCCTTTAAACATTTTTGTTTTTGATGTTTTCCTTTGTAGGATAGAGTTTTTGCGCCATTTGAAGAGCTTTTTCCAGATTATGTTTAAAATTGAAACCAAACCCTGTGGTGAAGAACTCAAAGGCGGGGACAAAGTGCTGATGACCTGTGTTGGCATCGGCTTCTCCAACCTCAGCAAGACCCTTAAGTGACACGTTCGCAAGAGATGGCCATCAGACAAGGCAGAAGCTGCGGAGACACCGAAGGGACCAGGTCCACAGGCACTCGTACCTGGGACAAGCCATATATTAAGGACTTTCTTGAGTGTCTACTAAAAATATCAGTATGCAAATACAAATCAAGGACATCTTATTTTCGAGCTATTTCTCCAGTGATGTTAATATTCCTCAGAAACTCAGTCAACCTACAGCATCCCTAGCCAGCCTGGAGGAAGGCTTGCTAGGACAGTATCCTCCAGCATTCCTGTGCTTCCTCTAGCTCACATCCATCCCTGGCCTTCTGTCCTGTAGCCATTGTCCATGCCTGTCAACCTGTTGCAGCTCTTGCTGCAAGGATTTTCAACATTTTTTTTTTGGCCAGTCCTGGGGCTTGGACTCAGGGCCTGAGTACTGTCCCTGGCTTCTTTTTGCTCAAGGCTGGCACTCTGCCACTTGAGCCACAGCGCCACTTCTGGCCGTTTTCTGTATATGTGGTGCTGGGGAATCGAACCCAGGGCCTCATGTATAGGAGGCAAGCACTCTTGCCACTAGGCCATATCCCCAGCCTGATTTTCAACTTTTTGACCAAGGTTTTCTGTCCTAAGAACTATGTGGATGCTTTATATGCATCATGCAGTGCTATGCAAATGTTGTAAATTTGTATACAAGACTTTTTTTTTTGTCTAGTGAATGGGTTGTTTTTTATCAAGGACACATGACTCATGTAAGTGTCAGGGTGGGTGGTTGGGCTGGAGAGAATAGTTAGGGATTTGTTTAGGTATTTCTTGTATCACAGGTATGCCATAGATTTTCTTATGATATCTGGTAATAGCCCCGTTATGCAAATTATTGTTACCACAAGAAAATTGAAAGGGGTATTTTTTTTCTTTTGATATTTATAATGGAAAAATTTCTTATTATAGATGTCTAAGTGTAACAGACCTATTTAGGATGGCTCATGGCTCATCAAATACAATTCTGAGAGAGGGCTTGGATTAAGTCCTCAGTACCAAGGGCTGATTTGCCTCTGCCATATCTAGTAGGCTATATTTAATCTCTGCAGGGTGGGGAAATTTTCATGGTATCCTCCATCTGGGGTGGTCTTTGTCTCACTAGTTGTTCTTTATATCCTTTTTTTTTTTTTTTTTTTTTTTTTTGGTAAGTGAAAAGAGCTGGAAAAAGGATGTGTTCTCTGGCCAGTGCAAGAGAAGGCCAGGCCATACAGAACTCAGGTACTCTGCAGAGTATCTGTGTTGGTGTTCTATTGATTCATAACAAATGATCACAGACATAGCAGCTTAATAACAATACCTACTTAGCATTCCACAGTTCTGGAGGTTAGAAGTGAGGGGAGTGAGGTTGGATTCTCTGCATGGTGTCTCACAAGGCTGGTGTCAGTATGTCAGCAGGGAAGAGCTCTCCTTAAAGGCTCTGGGAAAGGATGTACTTTCCAAGTATCCAAGATTGAAATTCAGGACTTGGGGCTGTAGTTCCCATTTCTTGGCTGGCTGTCAGTTGTAGACAACCCTTTGCTTATAGAGACACAGTGCTCACATTTCCATTTACCTTCAACTGTACAGATGGCAATAGTACACTAAATACAGATCATGCTTCTATTCTACTCCCTCTTTTGTGATGTCAGCTAGAAGAATCATGACTTTTAAATGGCTCAGAGCACAATTAATCTATACTCTCGGTAAGACTAGTTTTCCTATCGTAAGGCCAGCTGATGACATAGAATCTGGATGAGTGTTGGAACAGCCAACACAGTTGGGAATAGTGGATGGTTACTTACAGTTCTGCCTAGGATTTCCAAGAACACAGCAGTTGTTTTGCTTCATTTGTTTTTTTGCTACTCCTGGTGCTTGAACTCAGGTCCTGGGTGCTGTCCCTGAGCCTCTTTGTGTTCAAGGCTAGCAGTCTACCACTTGAGCCACAGCTCAACTTCTGGCCTTTTCTGAGTAATTTATTGGAGATAAAGAGTCTCATGAATTTTCCTGCCTGAGCTGGCTACGAACTGTGATCCTCACATCTCATCCTCCTGAGTAGGTAGAATTACAGGCATAAGCTGGCACCTTGCTACTACAATTGTTTTAGTACCACTGTTGGGTTAGTTCAGCTCTGCCCACACGGAACTCAGTTGTAGAACTAAGTGTCACATTGTTTTGGATGGTTACATGCCATCCAACAATAGGGGTGAATTCTAACTGTCCATCTAAAAAGGTTGCTTCTGGTATAGTGCCATACTACTGCTATAAAAGAAGAACAAATACAACAATTTTTTTTTCTTCTTAGACAGGATCTATCTCTCCATGTAGTCCAGCATGGCCTTGAATTTGTAATATTTGGCCTCTATCTTGAAGTATTACAGGTGTTGTACTACTCTCCTGGCTCACAAATGTAACGTTTACTTAAATAGCCTAGCCTGTCACCCTTGTCAGATTATCAGGAGAATACCATGCCTTGAATAGAACTCATCCTTTGCTGGTTGCTGGTAAGACCTAGAGATATTTCAACTTCTGCAATCTCTCTCTCTCTCTCTCTCTCTCTCTCTCTCTCTCTCTCTGTCTTTAACCCACCTTTGTTCCCTGTTCAGTTGCTTGCCAGGGTAGGGAGATTCCAGCATTTGAGAAGGGGGTGTGTGTCTGAGAGTATATGTATGTGTGCTTTGCCTGTCTGTTCCCCTCTGTTGACAGATTCCCTTGAATCACAGTAACAGTTGCTCAATAGTAAGGTTTCACTTTCTTTTTTGTGAGGATACAAATACACCTGTTGGGTATCATGGCAGAATTACTGTGTTTACCTGTTTGTTGTATGCATGCTATGTTCTACTTTTCAACAGAGGGAGCCAGTCTGTGTCATGATTATTCTTGCATGTCTCTCAAAACCCCTGGCCAGGATGGGAGGAAGCTAAGGCACTGGGGATGGCATGCTGGCTGGGAAAGAACCACAGGAGGATCTGCTAAAGTCTGAATATCTTGTCAAGGCAACTAACTGGAACCTTGTGGGTTATGTTTTATATATTTTAAATAAATTTTATTGTTATTACTAAGGTGTACAGTGGGGTTACCATTTTGTAAGTCAGGTAAGTGAGTACATTTCTTTTTTGGACCATGTCACCCCTTTCTTTGCTTTACCCATGTTTTATATTTTTAAAAGTATTTTCTTGTTAAAAAAGTAGTAAAGGGGCTGGGAACATGGCCTAATGGTAGAGTGCTTGCCTCACATACATGAAGACCTGGGTTTGATTCCTCAGCACCACATATATAGAAAAAGCTCTGTGGCTCAAGTGGTACAGTGCAAGCCTTGAGCAAAAAGAAGCCAGGGACAGTGCTCAGGCTCTGAATTCAAGCCCCAGGGCTGGCAAAAGAAAAGAAAAGGATGACTTAACAAAGGCTAAATGCAGCACAATGCCTGTCCTTTCTCGCCACCACTCCTATAACATAAATTGTCCAGTCACCTCTCCATCTTTATGATGGAAGGCTACTAGATGAGGCCAGTGCTGTCAGTAAGTTTCGTAGTCACCAGTGGAATAGTTGAGTGTCCTAAAGACAAGGAAAGTAAGTAGGCGGGATGGGGTTCTGGGAACCTTGAAGAACTTGGTAAAATCATAGGGAGAAGCCAGGTACTGTGGCTCAACCTTGAATCAGATCAAGGGTTGAAGTCAGCCAAGGCAGACAAATCCAAGAGACTCTTATGTCCAGTTATCCAGCAAAATGCCAGAAGTAGAGGCATAGCTTAAGTGGTAGAGCACCAGCTTTGAGCAAAAAAGCTAAGCTGTAGTACAGAGCCATAAGTTCAAACTCCCAGTACCAGTGTGCACACGTGTGCATGCACACACACACACAATCATAGGAAGATGGAGAAACTGAATTACTAGGGAGACAATTTCCAAAGTTTTGGCAGTACATTGAGGTGGGGTAAGATTCACTTGGGGGAAGGAAACTGGGTAGGCTTTATTACTACAGGATTTGCTAGGGCTTTGGTCAAGGATGTGAGAAGTATAGGGTTACATAGTTCTCTGTTGATCATGGTGGGCACCTGAGGCCCTACCACATGTGTATGTTAGCTAGGCTATGATATGTGGAAATGCAGTTCCACAGGCCTTTGTCCCCAACCTGCATCTCCATTGTTAACACAGTCTTAGTCAGAGCTTCCCCATTCAGAAGACTCTGGCCTATTCTTTAGAAGTGACTAACAGTTCATGGGAATGTCAGGATGCAGGCCAGGCCTTTTTGTACTTTCGTTGGCCACATCTTTGAAGCCATTTGAGTGGAACAGTTTATCAGTGTTTGACATCTGAGGCTGAGCTACATCCTCACTCAAGCAAATAGAAGCTGTCATTTTGTTGAGTATAGCACTACTCCAGTTCTTCGTCATAGTTGGTTCACACCTGTCAGATTTCTGACCCCAATCTTGAACATAGGACTTGGGTCAGTGCCTGATTCGAAACAAAGTAGGAGTTTCTGATAGTTATGATTCTGAAAAGGGAAGACGTACTTATTCATCTGTTATTTCCTCCCTATTCCCAAACCCTTTAAAGAAGTTTGTACTCACAACTGTTTGGATTGAATTGTTAATAATTTCTCCAAATGTTATGTGCAAACTGATGGGATTATTTTATAGTAATTGGAGTGGAAGTGACAGTGATTCACTCAGTGTTGATTTCATTTACATGATGATTTCATTTGTCCTTTCTCCTGGCCCCTATCTTGGGACTAGTTGAGTAGCAATGCTGCAAAGGAAATTGGTAGGGCGGCTGCTTCTTGCTGCCACATCTGGGAGGGATGGGCATCCTGGAAGCTCTTTCTAGTCTTGGAGGAAGAATATAAGTGGAGGCCATATATTTTGTAACGGTGCCTGGCTTACTATGTGAATAAATTTCACTTGAATTTTGTCAACTCACCTCAGGCTGAATATTTTCAGAGCTGAATGTACTTGGCTTCTGGATCCTTCCTTCTCTCTCCGTTCTAACCTCTTGACTACTTCATTATTTTACTTACTGGGCAACTAAAAGCATTGTACCTAAAATCTGCAAGCTTTGAAAGACCTATGAAAGTGTTTTCATGAAGCCAAGATTTTAAAAAAATGCTGATTACAAAGAAAAGAGCAAGTGAATTAAATATCCACAAAATGTGTTCTGACTTAATAGTTAAAATGTTGGAAACCACGTGTGTGAGTGTGTTTACAAGGACTTCTAAGGCACAGCCAGTGACTTACAAGGAATCATAACTAATCATCTCTTAAATGAGTTACTGACCACTGTCAAGCCATTTTAAAAGGTAGGACTAAAATGCTTTCAGTGATTTGTGCTAAGACTCCATCTTAGAATAAATGCTTTGATAAAACTATCATTAAAAGCCAAAATGCTAATCTAAGGCTTTCTCCTCTCTCACTGAACTACTTGCCTCTAAAAGCCTCCAAAGTCCCTGATGGTATCCCTTGACCACTCCAAATATCATTCCCTTTCCTCACAGTCTCTGATCCTTGTTTAACAATTTCTATGCTCTTGGCCATTGCTTGATATCCCCTGTGAACCTCCAGTGGTAAGCATCTAGTTCCATTTGATGGGGTATACCTATGATACTAAAGGGTTGTTTTTTGTTGTTTATAATGTGTTAGTCATGGGGCTTGAACTCAGGGCCTGCATGCTGTCCCTGGGCTCTTTCACTCAAGAGTACCGCTCTACCACTTTGAGCCACAGCTCTACTTTGGTATTCTAATGATCAATTGGAAATAAGAGTCTTGGAGGGACTTTTCTGCTCCACTGGCTTAGAACCAGGATCTTCACATGTCAGTCTCCTGAGTGGCTAGGATTATAGGTGTGAGCCACCAGCACCTAGCTTAAATTTTTTTTTAAGGCTTATAAACAAATGAATTTCTATTAAGGAAAGCTTTTGTTTCCTGAACTTCAGCAGAGTGCTGTGGAAATATCAGGCCTATGGTGGAATCTAAATTGAGTCAGCTGTTTTGGCATGGCCCTTTATCCTTCTGATGTTTGAGTTCTTCTTTTGAAAATGGGAACAAACCATCTGCCTCACCTACATTGGTGTTGGATTTATTAATTAAATACAATGGTTGTGAATGGGATTCTTTTGGGTTGTTTAGTCTTTGGAGAAGATTCAGAACAGCCTGCCACCTAGTAGTTTAATGTCAGCATGAGTCATAGGATTTATCTTTACATCCAGTACTCGAATGTCCTGAGCTAGAAGATAGGATAGAAGCTGTGGCACCTGAATGTGGCTTGAGGTCAAACTGTCCCTTGACAAGTGTGACAGAGTTATAAAGAAAGGCCTACAGACATTTCAGTGAAGTACACCGTGTTCTGACATGGAATGCTAGCGTTCATCTGGTCTGTTCTGGGCAGAGTGGAAGGCCTGGCTGACCCCAGGACTGCCCCGTCTAGAGCTGCATGTAAGCCAATCTAAGCTGTAAGGAACTGCAGCCTTTCCAACAAGAAAGAAGCAGAATGTCTGGTTGCCATGTGGAAGATTTTTGTGTCAGTCTCCTTTACCTGTAGCCTGTTTTGTACAGTATGGAAGAGCATAGCAATAGGATTGGACATGTCTAAGGTTCCTGTCTCTCTCACCTAAGGCCACTTTTGAGCAAGTCCTTCAGTCTTTGAATGTCCGATATATCATTTGGATATGTGCAAATCCACTGTAAAAGGCTCTGAAGAACAGCCATGCATATTGTGCAAGCCCTGGCACAGAACAGGTATTCATGAACTGAATTGCCGTGACAGATGGTGGGGTAAAAAAAGATTGGTTTTTCCTGAAACCAGAGATTTTATGATGGGGATATGGAAATTCATTAAGGGGTAAGTCCTAAGGCTTTGAACTTGGATAGAGTGTAGTTGCAAGTAAGAAATCAAGTAAGTTGACTCAAAAAGCATAGATTCTCTTAACTGAGGAGTTCAAGTAGTACATTTGACTTCAGGTTTAGCTGGTTGGTTATCCAAGGGTTCAAAGAATATCTTGGGAATTCAACTTTCTCCCATCTTTCAGCTCTGCTCTCTTAAGTGATATGCCCCTTCTCTAGCAGCATTGACCTTTATATTCTGCTTTCTTGGCCGATCTATTGGACTCAGAAATCTACCCAATACTTTGGAAAATTTTTTTCAACACCCAGAATTGAATCTCCCATGTTGAACACAGGTGCTCTTGTTGACCAGACCTAGGATCTGTTATCTCTAGAGGGGTAATAATGTCAGCCTCATGCAAATTGTGTAGACAAAGCGAAAAGTGATTCCTAAAGGAAGATCCAAATGCTTTTTTTTTTTTTTTTTAAGAGAAATGGATCCTGACAGGTAGAAACAACAGTGGTCCACTACAGATTATATTGCCTCATCCCTGAATATTCCCAGAGAGGTGGCCCTCAATACTGGCTGCTGACTACCGTCTTTCTCCACCCAGAATCTTCAGAGCATGATGGCAAAAAAAATTGGTTGCATAAGGATGAAATCAGTTTAGCAGTATCCAACATAGATAAATCATTGTAAACCAGGCATGGTGGCGCATGCTTTTAATTTCAGCTTCTCTCAAGGTAGAGGCAGGAGTTTGAGGCCAGTTGGCAAAATTCGCAAGACACTGTATCAAAAACAAAATGAAAACAAAAGGGCTGAGTGCAAAGCTCAGATGAGCTACATGGGGCAAAAGACAATAATAATAATAAGCCCCAAACCCGGAGAGCCAAAGATCACATATGTTCTTGCCAAATATGATCATTTTAGCCAGTGGTATTTTTGATCTTGAAAGAAGAGCCACACCTGGTATAAGTAATCACCCACAGTAGAAGCAGCCAGGACCAGTTGAAGCTATGGGAGTAGCATGCACATTGTGCACCAGGAGGAAGGAGGGAAAGGGGGCAGGTGCCTGGCCAAAGAGGGCTACCCCTCTCCATTACAGCTTTGACTCTCCCAGCCTCTGGAAAGATCTTCAGAAGAATTGCAGCTTTGGAGGGTGATGGGGACCATTTCTCTGGAATATAATAGTTGTTGGCCACAATGTAACAAGCTACCCCTGGAAGAGCAATAGAGATATATTCAAGCAGCAACAAGGTACAGGGTAGAAATGAAGTGCTTCTGTTTCCAAATAATTTTCACTGTTTTTTGGGGTTTCTTTTAGTACATGTTTCACTTCCTGAGATTGGAGCTGTTTTGTTTATATACATATTAACTATCTCGGATATTGTTCCTGTAATATTTTCATCCATTCTAAGGCAAATAAAGACTTGGGAGTCCCTTTTTGCCTACTCTGTACCCTCAAAGCAAGGACAAAACAAAATACCACACAAGCAACTTGTGGTGGGTGCTGGATGAGGTGCCATAGGTGGAGGAGGCCTGCTGGCCATGATGTCTGCCAAGGAGCTTGGACCTCGCCTGCGGTCTCTTTTCTAGCTGTGGCAGCAGGACCCTGGACCAGAAGACTCGGTTCAACCTCCAAATTTGTGTTTCTTTAGTAGTGTAGTGCTTCCCAGAGAATGTTCTGTGGACACTGGCATCGTGTTGTGTTTTCCCTGGAAAGGGATTAATCAAGATTAAGAAAATGCCAATCCCCATCCCAGGCCTGGAGAGTCACATTGTACAATAACCTGAGCATTTTAAAAATTAAAATCCTAACCTACCGGCTTTTCAAACTCACTTGACCCTGAGACTTTTCCCACCTTAAAAAAGTGTTAATGTCATGTAGCACTTTTATTCTGCAAATGCTACTTTGGGGGTTCCTGGCCTACCAGGGTTCTTATGGAAAAAAATATATGTATGTATAAATATATATGTATTATGTATGTATACACACACACACACACACACACACTTTGGGGAGGGTAAGGGGGATCAAGTGCTGGGACATGAACTCAGAGCCTGGACACTCTCCTTGAGCTTTTTCACTCAAGGATGAGGCTCAGCCACTTGAACCACAGCCCCACTTTTGGCTTTTTGGTAGTTAGTTGGAGGTAAGAGTCATAGTGACTTTTCTACCTGGGCCGCCTTTGAACCACGATCCTCAGATCTCAACCTCTTGAGATTATAGAAGTGAGCTACCAACACTGTTCTTCTTTTTCTTTCTCTCTTTCTTTTTGAGCAGAAGTTTCACTATGTCATCCAGGCTGACTTTTCACTTGTGATCTCCTATCTGAGCCATCCCTGTACTAGGATTGTAGGTGTGTGGCACCATGCATGGCTTATACTCTCATTCTTGGTTGGGGTATTTCTGAAAAACTGGGCACTTGTAAAGACAGAGGTGAAAAGCTGAGGAGTATAACTAACACTTTTCCGACCCTCTAAACTTCACCAACCCCAAGACATGAGTTTTAAACCAGTAGCTGCTACGTTACCCAGCCCTATTGTATTTCCCCTTATCTGGGCTTCCTGGAATTATAAGCATCAAGTGAGTGGACATGTTTTAGATTAATATTGCTCTTTTCCTAGTGGCTTGGAAGCTCAACATAGCAGTAAAGCTCACCTTGGTCCCTCAGCACTGTGTTAGAAGAGGTCAGGGAAAATACTTAGGAAGGGAAGTTTCTATTTTTTAAATTTAATTTTATTGTCAAGGTGATATATGGAGGGGTTACACTTACATATGTAAGGTAATGAGTACATATCTTGCCAAACTTGTTACCTCCTTCCTTATTTTCTCCCACTTTCCCTCCCCCCAACCTCCCCCAAGTTGTGCAGTTAATTTCCAACATATTACCTTTGAGTAGTATATAAAGGAGTTGCCATCAGCAAAGCAATTTATGAATACTGTCCATCTCGATCATCACCTCTCATCATTCTTCATTATCCCTATTCACTTCTATCAATTTTGTAGGATATGCGTTGTACTTTATAGGATAGTTGTGGTTTTTGTTTTTCTCTTTTTTTAAGACTTGTGATCATTCTCCAGGCCAAACCTAAACCTCAGGATTTCTAGATTTGTACAGAAGTCAGCCTGGTGAACCATCTACCAGCAGATACCAATGTGATTTACAGAGGAGCTGGTTGTGGGGCGTGACAAGAGGGAGGACTTAGGCCTGTGTGTTAGCTGCTGAAAAGCTACTCTTATACATGGAAAAATCCCCTGGTTGAATGGATGCCTGGCTGGATAGTCTCTCAGTGCCTTCTTTAAACTGGGGAGTTCACTGTGTGCTTTTAACAGCTGTAGATCCTGTATGCCAAGGGCACACTTCTGTAGTTCTTGTCAAACTGAATGTTTTTTGCCTTTTAGGAACAATGAAGGGAAAGGAGGAGCAAAGGTTGAATCTGCCCTTAATGCAAAACCCAGGTTAGGAAATAACCAGAGATGTTGAATTCCTTACCACTTACCTGAGAACAGGGAGCATGCAGGAAATGGAAAATAACCTCAGACTGAAGTAGTGTAGGGTGAGAACCTTTAATGAACAATATCAAGAAAGCAGCTTGGGGGCTGGGAATATGGCCTAGTGGCAAGAGTGCTTGCCTCGTATACATGAGGCCCTGGGTTCGATTCCCCAGCACCACATATATAGAAAATTGCCAGAAGTGGCACTGTGGCTCAAGTGGCAGAGTGCTAGCCTTGAGCAAAAAGAAGCCAGGGACAGTGCTCAGGCCCTGAGTCCAAGGCCCAGGACTGGCAAAAAAAAAAAAAAGAAAAGAAAGAAAGCAGCTTGGGCAAGATGAATGATTCTGTGGTTTGGAAAAGTAGGAGGGTCAGCTGCTCCAGTCCCTCGGGACTGTCCTGCTTATCTAATCTTCTTGGCGAGGTGCTAGGCACTGAAGGAGGTCTTGGGTCAGTGCTAACTAAGTGCATGATATGCCTTGTGCTTGCAGGACTGTCTGCTAAGTGTTTAAAGCACTGCCTGCTGTAGTGAAGAGCATGTGTATTTTAAAGCATTAATTAAGCCCTTCTCCATCAATAGATTCTGTCATTACATAGAAACAGGTCAGCAAAACTTTTACGTGTTTAAAAGAGATCTGCATGCTTTCTTGAAAGGATTGGATGCTGGGCGCTGGAGGCTCAAGCCTATAATCCTAGCTACTAAAGAGGCTGAGATCTGAGGATTGCAGTTCAAAGCCAACTGGGGCTGGAAAGCCCATGAGTCTCTTATCTCCACTTAAGCTCCAGAAAACTGGAAGGGGTGAAGTGGCTGAAAGTAGTAGTGAGCTAGCCTTGAACATAAAGAGCTCAGGGACAGTGCCCAGGCCTCACAACTGACAGGAAAAAAAAAATTCCAAGTAGTAGTTTCTGGTTAGTTACTTAGCTCAATCATAGGATTACTCTAGGAGGTTCTGGAAAATTAGAACTTTGGGGTAAGTGTGTGTGTGTATGTGTGTGTATGGGCTGGGGTATTGGTAATAGAACTCAGGGCCTTACACTCAATTGAGTGTAAAAAGAATTCACTGAAAGCACCCAATTGAGCCCTTTCTGCTTTACTTTTGTAGGCGGAGTCTCACCCTATGCCCAGAACTGGCCTAGGATTGAAGTCCTCTTACTGGTTCCTCCAGTGTAGTTAAGATTACAGGCATGAGTCATCATGCCCAATTTTTTTTTGGCTTGAACTCAGGGCCTGGGCATTGTCCCTGGGTCTTTGCTCAAATCTAGTGCTCTACCACTTGAGCCACAACATGACTTCTTGCTTTATCTTAGTAGTTTATTGGAGATAAGAGTCTCGTGGGGACTATTCTGCCCTGGCTGGCTTTGAACCACGATCCTCAGATCTCAGTCTCCTGAGAAGCTAGGATTACAGATGTGAACCTCTGGTGCCTGGCCCCAGTTTCTTTTTTTGTGATCAAGACTCACTGATTCCCCTCCCACCCCCAACCTTGATCCTTCTATCTCTGCTTCCCAAGTAGCTGAAATTGCAGACATGAGCTACCTTGCTTGACGTATGTAGTACTAATGTTCATTATCTGCCAGTATTGGGAAGGTTAGGAAAGAGAAGCAGAGAGACCAGACCTCAGCTCAGTTACTGAACTTTGGTCAATCATTAAAATTTTAATTCAATCATTAAAAGTTCCAAGTGGTATCACTAATCTGATACAAACCACTTGTCCTTGCTTTGATAATCCTACCGCTTTGAGAATCCTGCCGCTTCCTCTCCTCAGGATAGTCTTTTCAAAGCTGCAGGCATTCAAGGTGGCCAGAGCCCCTATTTGCCTTGAATTGCATTTGTCACTTCCTTATGCATGTAAAACTCTTCTACAGCATTCTCTCCTGTTATCCCTAGACACTAGGAAACCTCTGAGACTTAAATTGTCCATTAGTGGAGAAGCATGAACATGAACGTCATAGTCAATGTGTGTATGTCACTAGTAGGTCACACCTCTGTGCCCTTTCAAATGAACATTCTTTACATGTCTCTGGTGTTTATTCAGAGAAGAGATGAATCCTTTGGGTAGAATGTGCTCTAATGCTTTCATTGGAAAACCAACACTATGATCAAGCAGAAGAAAAGTGGTTATCTTTTCTTATTCAAGTATTCCCCTTAGAAATTATATGATTTTAATTAAGTTACTTGGTTTTAATGCATCTGAAAATTCAAACAGGCTGAAGTGAAAATAAGTATCGTCCATACAGTGGTGGCTTGCTCTGCAGCTGGCCAGTGTGACGCTGCTCAGATGATGTGGGAGGCCATGCAGGACCACATGGTCCAGCTGATGGCTTTGCTGGAATCCATGCCTCTCGGATCATCACAGCAATGAGTCCATGGTGCTTACTTCCTGGATGATAAAGTCTTGAAAAGGACCATGGTACATTTATGTATTTCCCTCCAGTGCCTGCAACAGAGCTGGCACAGGATATGGTGGGAGTGAGACCTTTTCGAGGATAACTCCCAACTTCTGACACTTTTCCTTTTCTTTTTTGTACCAGTACTAGGGTTTGAACTTAGGCCTTGGGTGCCATCCCTTAGCTTTTTCACTCAAGGCTAGCACTCTTCCATATGAGCTACAGCTCCACTTCTGGCATGTTAGTAGTTGTTTGGAAATAAGAGTCTTGCAGACTTTTCCGATCTGGCTGGCTTCAAACCATGAACCTCGAAATGGGAATATGGCCTAGTGGCAAGAGTGCTTGCCTTGTATACATGAAGCCCTGGGTTCAATTCCTCAGCACCACATATACAGAAAAGGCCAGAAGTGGCGCTGTGGCTCAAGTGGCAGAATGCTAGCCTTGAGCAAAAAGAAGCCAAGGACAGTGCTCAGACCCTGAGTCCAAGCCCCAGGACTGGCCAAAAAAACAAAAAAAAAAAAAAAAAAAAACCAAACCAAAACAAAAAAACAACCATGAACCTCAGATCTCAGCCTTCTGAGAAGCTATGATTACAGGTGTGAGCCATGTAGCCCAGCTCTGACACACTGGTAAGTGGGATATCCAACACTGCAAGCAAAGCCACACCCCCACCCCCACCCAAGAAAATCTCAGACTCAGAATTTCATCTGTCCCCTATGTGGCATTCTCTGTTGGAAAAGCCATTTCTGGTGGCCTTGGATGCCAAGGTTTTTCAAACTGGTGATGAACTTGGTGCTGTGCAGTCTTGCCTCACAGCTCCATCATCCCCATACTAAGATTGTGCAAATGCTGAGGACTTAGCCTGGGGTAAATGAAGAAAATGGGCTAGACAGGTTGCCAGTGGATTGTAAGAAGAACCAGAGATTGGAGGCTGCTGGTCCTTGACTTGCCTGAGTGAGGCTTTCACAATACACAGAAGCCTGACCCTGAGCCACTCTTCCTGTGTCATCTTGGTCACCAAAATCTGTCTGTTCTGAAGGCAAGCAGAATTTGATCGACTCCTTGGTGCTGGCCTCACTTGAACATTAAATCAAATCCCAATTTAATGGAGCGGTTGCTGGGATACTAATTAGTGTCAAGTATCAGACATCTCTCAGGAAGAGATTGTTTTCTTTCCCGAAGGTGCCCTTTTGGGTAATCCTTTCCTCAGGGGTAAAGTGGTTCTCCCTCCCTCCCCTTGATACATCCAGTGAAATGCCCCAGTGGCTATTCCCACAATGATGTGGCAGCCTGTCCTATCGAGTCTACAGGTCTTTAGGAGGTTGTATATGATCTTTTCAGAAGACAAACTCAACAGGAAGAGTGCTTAAGTAACAATTGCTAGCTCATTGTGATTCCTGCAGCTCATTGAGATTATTTCCAGCTCTCAGCATGTGTGCATTTGTCCTGCACTGGTGGTGTGCCACATCATCTCTCTCTTCCATTAGCTGCCTGTGGAGGCCAGGTAATCACTCTGGGATCTTCTCTCCTGCCTGGTTTTCCTGCGGGTAGAAATGGAGGGTTTGTGCTTGCTTTACTTCCTGTCCAGCTTTTCTGCTCTCCTGCTTTGCCATGCCCTGGGCTGACCTTCCCACAAGCTGTGTTGGAAAGTGGCATCCCATGTTAGGAAAGAGGACAGATCTCATGTTCATTGCTGAGAGATACAGGCTGGTATTCAGGCATTAGATTCCAGCTGGTGGGTGATGCCCTGATGCCAAAGTGTGTAGTTTTCATTGTCTCATTTACCTCTGTAGCTACTCATGAATGCCATCTTCCTTATAAGTCCCTTGTAAAGTGGGCTCTCCATCAGGATTTCCAGTTAGTCCTCTGGTTTCCTTAGAGCAAAAGACCAGTGTGAAAGGGGACAATGGAATGGCCAAATGGCTTAAGGTCAGCTGTTCTGAACTACCAGTGGAGAGGAAGAAAAACACTTTCTGTCCCCAGACACATCACCCATCAGTGTTCATGGTGTAGAGATGTCTTTGTTTCCTAGAGGTACTGTAATAGTCCCGCAAAGTTCATGGTTTACAATGACAGAAATTATTATGCCACAATTCTGGTAGACACAAAGTCAGCAAGAACGATTCCTTCTGAGAGCTTTGAGCGAGACTGTTTGATTCTTCTCTGTTAGCTTCTAATAATTCCAAGTCCTCATGGGTTTGTAGATGTGTGCAGATGTTCTTTGGATTGTAGATGCAATCTTCCATTTTCACATCTCATTCTCAGTGGGGCTATGGTTTCTTATGGCTGTCTTCTTATAGAGATTTCAATTAGCTTAGATTGGTAGTCCAACCACCCTATACTAGTATGACCTCATCTTTGTCCATAAGGTCATATTCTGAGACTCTAAAGTTAGGATGTCAACTTACCCATAATAGAGACCAAAGTCAAGGGAATTTGGGAGGAGTATGTGGGAACCTTGAAAGGCTCTGCCAGAACAGTGGTCTTGTGAATTCGATGGAGAATCTTGCATAGTCTGAGACTTTATGAAACCCTACATTTTATGTGTTATAGGAGCTAAAGTTTTAGTGGCAAATAATAAAAATTAACATATTAATCAGAGAAGTTGGAGAAGCAAGTGATGGAAACCCAATTTTAACTGGCTTAAACAAAAATCATTTGAAAAGAAATTTACTCATTTATATAACCCCAAAATTCCTTTTAGAATTTTGAATTAGGAGGCTACATAATTCCTACCCATCTTCCAAAGTTGATCTCAACTATGACTTGTTCCTTTTGTTGTTGCTGTTATTGTTCCTAACTTATCAAACTAAGGCAGTCTTCACTTGTTTTGTGTTCTCATCATCTTTCTGTTCTTCCCCTTCTAGTACTATTAAATTACTGAGCTTGTAAGTCTGCATAGCTATCAAGATTATGTGTCATCTCAAGGTTCAGCATGACTACTTGTGCATGGCAGGTGCTTAGTAGGTGTTGGATGGAAACCAAAAAGAATGAGCCATAAGAGGGAACTGAAGAAAAGAGCCTCTATCTTCACCTTTTACCAAGAAGGAAAAAACAAACTGTATTCTTCATTTGGGGAATCCTGAGTTTAGGGGAAAAATGATTTTAGAAACACATTTTGGATGAAAGTATATTGATTACTTTTGTGTAGTGTGACCAAAATACCAAAGAGAACAACCTAAAAGTTCCCATCCTAGTGGGTATCAAGCAAAGATTTCTTTCTGCAAGGGACCAGTGACCAGGTATAACCCTCAAAGTTCCAACTCTGGGCAGTCTCCACCTCCTAAGGTTTCCAGAACCTTCCAAAATAGCACCACCAGCTGAGGACTAAGCATTCGCCACATTAACCCATGGGAGTCCTTTCATATTCACACCTGTTCCCCATCTCATAATGTAAAATATCTAGTTTGAGTCCCCAAAGTCTTAACTGTTCCAGTATGGTTCAAATGCCGAGTAAAGCTTTCCAGAGCAAGATGGTGGATTTGAAGTTTCCTATGTGCAACCTATGTAAAAAAGTATTTGGTAAAAATGGACAAACTACATTCCAATGTGACAGAGGGTGAACATTAGGAATCAACTGGACAGCTAAAGAGCATGGAAGAACAGAAAGGCAATGCTCAAAAGTAAGAACAGTTCAAAACTTCAACCTAATCTTTTCTCCGGGTGGGTGTGTATGGGGGAGGGTAGGGGTGCTAATGCTGCTGCAACCATAGGTAAGCCCAGCAGTCCTGCTGATAGCAGTACTTGCAAGCCTTTAAACAGGTTGAGGTGTTTGATCTGACTGACTTGTCCTGTGTGACCAGCCAGCATTGAAGAAGAAATCCTTTGCTGTGCTTCTATCTTGGGATACCATCTTGAGAAGGGGAACTTCTTGCATGAGACTGAGCTGTTCTTGATACCTAAAAACAAGGTTCAGTTGTAAGTCAGGGATCTGGAGGAACACAGTGTCTGGGTGGGAAGGGCCACCAGAGGCAGGCTTGGAGGAGGGGGGAGTGAAAGCAGACTGACTGAGAAGTTTAGGCAGTCAGGAGCTTGGGCTGTTGAGGGTGGGGAAATTAGTGGTCCTGAGTTCTGAGACAAGGATCCAGTACTCTTCATGGCCAGTGAATGACTATGGAGACTGCAGATCCCAGCCTGGGGCTGGAAGATGAACTTGGCCTTTGGAGCTGCCTAACTGCAGTATGTGGTACACTGCCTAGCAGGACTGAGTTCTGAGCCAGTTCTGAGAATCATTTCCCACAGCATCTTCTGTTCAAATGGGTGGCGAGTTGTTGGAATCTGAATGTGCTGACACTGACCAGCAGAGTTCTCTGTTCCCTCACAGGTTCCTTCCAGCTCAGAGCTCTTGTCTGCTTTTTTTCAGTGTGGTGCACTTGAGGAACATCCTTCAGCTTGGACTGGGAGGCCTCCAGAGTGAGGGGAAACCTACTGGACCAACGTGGTGTAAGGCTCCTCAAGGTCATCAGTGTCTCCCAGTATACATTGAAGGGAAGTTGCTAAAGTAAATGCCTCTGACACTGACAACTCATCCACAGCTTTAGACCTACAACCTCTTTGCCTCAGACTTTGTGAAAGAAACAAGTTTCTCCAGTGTTTTGTCTCCAGTTTTGGAGCTTGAATTCAGGGCCTACCCTATATTTTGTCCCTGAACTTTTGTTCTCAAGGCTACTGTTTTACTAGTTGAGCCACTGCTCCACTTCTGGCTTTTGGATGGTTAGAGATAAGAGTCACATAGACTTCCCACCCATGCTGGCTTCAAACTGTATTCCTCCAGACTCAACCTCCTGAATAGGTAGGGTTACAAGTGTGAGCTACCAGAGCCTGTTTTTTTTTTTTTTTTTTTTTTTGGTCTTTTGTTTTCTTTTCTGTTGGGGTTCAGCTTTGGCCTTGAGGGGGAAGGGCTCCCGAGATGCTGCCCTTCCCCCAGCCCTGGGGGAATGCGGAAGCAGGCCACAATTCTCTGGGTCCGGAACCAGAAGAACTGGCTTTGCAAACAGCCCCCCAACTTTCTCGCCAGCCCATGTGCTCCCCATTCTCGCGGGCTTTTTGCCCCTGGGGTGGTGCTAAGCAAGTGACGTTAGCTCATGAGGGGGTCCTATGACAAGCTCGCCAGCCTATCGCCAGCTCTCTGGTCGATCACCCCTTTTCTTGTCACCCCTACCGTATCAACTGCTAGCCACTCCCTTATTAAATCAGATTTGTTCTTGAAGTGTCTCCGAGATCCGCGTACACCTGGCTTTCTTCAAGGGTAAGGAGGGAGGTAAAGCGATCTCGTAAGGCCGCGTGCACCTGAGGTCTTTCCTGAGCCCCCCACTCCACTCTGGCCTTACCTGCAGGTCGGGTGACCAGGGGAGAGGGTGAGAAAGGGAGCAATTAGAGTAGAGTAGAGCCTGACCCTCCGCACCAGGGGAGGCGACCGGAGCCCAGCACTTTTCTAGAAAACTTTTTCTTTTTTACTATATCTTAAAGTATTATTAATTTTAAGGTATGGCTAATTTTATTGTTAATTATTTTTCTTATTGTAGTTGCTTTGTTTTGTACCTATGTAGCAGCTTGAACTCGGAGCCTCATGCACTCCTTTAGTTTTTTCATTCAAGGCTTGCACTGTGCAACTTGAACCACACCTCCACTTCCTTTATTCTTTTGTTTTTTGTTTTGTTTATTTGGCCAGTCCTGGGCCTTGGACTCAGGGCCTGAGCACTGTCCCTGGCTTCTTCCCGCTCAAGGCTAGCACTCTGCCACTTGAGCCACAGCGCCGCTTCTGGCCGTTTTCTGTATATGTGGTGCTGGGGAATCGAACCTAGGGCCTCGTGTATCCGAGGCAGGCACTCTTGCCACTAGGCTATATCCCCAGCCCCACTTCCTTTATTCTTAAATAGTGCTTTATGTTTTTATTTTTATTCCTTTTGCATATATATGTATATACACATATTTATGTTGTAATTCGATTTTTTAAGTTCTTTACTCCTTTCCTCTTTTCATATTCTTTTCTGCTCTTCCAACTCCTTCTTTTCATTTAACCATGCTTATTTTTTTTCTTTTCCTGAACACTTTTATTTCACTATTTCTTCATTTTTACTTACACTTTTAATAAAATTTTCACATCCGATTTTTTTCTATACAATTTTTGCCACTTTTCTGATTATTGGTGCTGTGGCTGTTCTTTTTAATTGATGTTGATTATATTTTATGTCTGGTTGTTTGGGTGGTGGCGCTATTTTGGTGGTTTGTTGACTCCTATCTGAGTGATATTAGGAAATGAACCCTCAAAACAAGTGCACTCACTGAGAAGACCACATATAAAGCCAGAAGACATGTTCATCCCCACCAAGGCACAAATTATAACACAGAATTACAAGAAACAAAAAAGGCAATACAACATGACTGCTCCAAAAATTCATGGCTGTTTGCTAGTAATATCAAAATTACTGCAGCAATTGAAATGCCAAGTAATTAAATGGTCTAGTTTAAAGAATGACCAGTGACCTCAAAGAGGTGGGAAACTCACCAAAAAGTAAAGATTCTGCTGGGTGCCTTTGGCTCATGCCTGTAATCCTAGCTACTCAGGAGGCTGAGATTTGAGGATTGCAGTTCAAAGCTAGCCTGCCGGGCTTAGCTCTACCACTCCATCCGCGTGGAGGGTCTAGGCTTGTCGGCCTCTCTCATGTGGTTGTCTCTTGCTCTCTCGCGTCCCCTGGCCAGTAAGGATTAATCATGGGAGCGGAGACCCCAGATAGCCTTGGTCAGCGTGTGGTTGCAGGACTCCCCCATGTCCTTCAACCAAGGAAGACACGGAAGCGTGGGAGTCCTGGAGAAGGTCTCAGGGGTGTTCTGGTTTAATAAAGGGAGGGGCTAACAATTTATACCCCCAGAGGCGTGCGCAGGAGAGGGGCTACTGGGTTTTAACGATTGGCCTGATGGACTGTCCATCAGGTGATGTCACGGAACTTCCTCTATGGGTGGAGACCACAGCCCCCCAAGGACCGGGTTTCTCACCATTACACACGTGGCCCAGCCGAAAGGCGGGGGCTGCTTTGCTTCTCTTCCGGTTGAAGCCAGAAGGTGGGGGGACGGGCTAAGTGGGCCATCCCCTCTTAAAGGTACAGCTGTCCCCAATCTAGCCCAGGCCAAAAAGTCCCCATGAGACTCTTATCTCCAATTAACTACTCAAAAAACTAGAAGTGGAACTGTGACATAAAGTAGAAGAGCACTATCCTTGACCAAAAGAGCTCTGGGACAGGATCCAGGCCCTGAGATCAAGCACCACAACTGACAAAACAAAAAACCACCAAAACCAGACTCCATAGATCATACAAAAACCTCATGGGAAGCATCACCAATAACCTATACCACAGGGAGGAAAGAATGTCAAGAAATGAGGACAAAATTGAGGACTTATTACATGGAGATGAAATAAATGAGAGAAAATGGCATCATGAGAACAACCATTTTAGACTTCTAGGATATAATAAAAAGACCAAAGATTCAGTTCTGTGATGTAAGTGAGACAATCAAGATATAGGCTGCATTGATAGAGAACTTAATGAAATTATGAAAGAAAATTCTCCAAATTTAGAGAAAGATATGGACATCTAAAACCATGAAACATATTCAAAATTAAAGTAGAAATAACCACATCTTTCAAGAATATGAAAAAATACTGAAAGATGCAAGAGAGAAATTACAGGCTGGGAATGTGGCTTAATGGTAGAGTGCTTGCCTAGCATGCTTGAGGCCTTGGGTTCAATCAATACCACCCTGGTCTTGCTTTTTTAAAAGAGAAGTGGATTACTAGATTAAAAAAACAAGATCCAGCCATGCATCAATGGCTGCCTGTAATCCTAACTACTCAAGAGGCTGAAACCTGAAAAACAGGTTCAAAGCAATCCCAGGCAGAAAACTTAAAGAGAGTCCATCTTCAATTAACCAGAAAAAAAAGCCAAGCTGGAGATGTGGTAGACTGCCAACCGCAAACAAGCAAGCCAAGTGAGGGCAAAGCTCCTGACTTTCAGCCCAAATACTAAAAATAAATAAATAAAAACCACCAAACCAGTCAATCCAACAATCCCTGCAAAGCAAACTACATCTCTTTGCTGAGGTGCATGAAATGCACCTCAAAGAGACTGAAAGTGAATGGATGGAAAAATGATACTTTAAGCAAATAGAATCTGAAAGCAAGTGGGAGGAGCTAAACTTCCAACAAAGTAGATTTCAAGCCAAATTAGTCAGGTAGGGTCTCATGCTTTTACCTAGACTTGGTTCATACCAATATCCTCCTTTCGGTACCTCCTAAGTAAATATACATAAATGATCAGCAGATTATTGAACTCATCAGAAGCGGGATTTCAAAATCAGGGGCTTGAACTCAGGACTCAGGGCTGAAGCCCTCTTCCTTGGCTTGCTGTTTACAACTTGAGCCACACGTCCACCTGAGGGTTTTCACTGGTTGGCTAGAGATAAGAGTCTTGGATTTGTCTGCTTGGGCTGCCTTTTAACTGTAATCTTGGATCTCAGCTTCCTGAGTAGCCAGGATAATAGGTGTAACCCACTGGTAAATTGCTGGTCTCTTAAAAAAACCTGATCAGGGCACAATCCTATTTGTGAAGGGTCTTCCAATGGCCCCATCTCCTGCCACTGTCACCAAGGAGATTAGGTTTTAATGTAACTAACATTCAGTCATGACAGAGGCTATTTCCTACCGTCTTTGTAGGGGCAACCTCTTTGGAGGAGGAAGACAAATCTCATTAAGGTAAGCAAGAAGTGAAGAACCATTAAGTCTAAGTCTAGTTTATGATCTAACTCTGAGATTGAGAAAAACATTTTACCTGAACCAAATCTCTCATCCCAGAAGCCTCAAGACCTCTGGACCCTGTCACCTGCTCTCATAGCTGTCTGGACCTTTTCTGTTTAAGTTCGAGTATCATAAACTGCAAGTGAAATTAAGCCAATAGGTCTGACCTGTCTGGACCTCCAAATGGACCTAGGGCTTCACTCCTTAATACTTTCCCAGAGAGCCAATATGCTCAGCAGTTAGGGTGGGAACAATGCTCCATTTACATATGAATATTAACTGAGCATCCACTATATGCCAAGCACAGAAGTATAATAACAAGGCACCCATAATAAATGGCACTGATATTACTCATGAGGTCCCTATTCTCATTACTTAATTACCTCCCAAAGGCCCTTCTCCAAATCTCATCATCATTTTGGTGTTAAAGTATAAATGTATCAATGTGTGTGTGTGTGTGTGTGTGTGTGTGTGTGTGTGTTTATGTTTAAGATAGTTTATGTTTCATGCTAGCTTCAAACTTGAGATCTTCCTGTCCCACACTCCCAAGTGCTGGTATTATGGGAATGTGGTACTATGTCTAGCCAAATTTTAAAGGATACATCCAGTATTTAACACAATCCAGCTTAATCTATATCATACATATGAGAGAAGTATATTGATGAGATGAGATAAGCAAGATACATAGAGACTGATCACAAGCCTGAGAGGTTTTTTTTTAATTAAAAAAAGATCCTAAATTCTAGTATATTGAAAAAAATCATTAAAGAGAAATCAATGATTTGATTTGAAAGTTTAAAAAGCCACTGTGTGGGAAGTAGAAATGGGATAATTATGGCTTATATTTGACTTTTATCAGACAGCAATAGTACAGCCATAGAGACTTTGTATGCAAAGAATTACATGGAGCCAGAAGCAAGTGGCTCATCCTTGTAATCCTATTTAGGAAGCTGAGATCTAGAGGATTATAGTTTGAGGCTAGCCCAAGAAGAGAAGTTACTAGACTCCATCTCCCAAATAGCCAGCAAAGAACAAGGTAGGAGGCATGGTTCAGGTGGTAGAGTTCCAGCTTAGCAAATATGTAGGTCCTGAACTAGGTAAGAATAGTCCCCTTATTCATTTTTTTGGTCCTCACAATACTCAAAGCGTTTTCCACACAGGACATGTTTAGGAAATATTTGTGACAATAATCAAAGAAGGAGGTTAGGACCTAATGATAGCACACTAAAAGAGAAGTCAGACTCCTCATGTGTAGAAGTATAGGTATTTACAGGAGAAAAAACTCAAAACAAATGTGGAAAGACAGATTTGATGGAAACTGTTAATACCTACTTGTTCCACTAACAACATAAGTCACTAGAGCAACATGGAATACTTAGATGGGTGGTGAGAAGTGTGCCTTCCAGCCGGATGCCAGTGATTCTAGCTACTCAGGTGGCTGAGATTTGAGGATCTCGGTTTGAAGCCAGCCCGGGCAGAAAAGTCCTTGAGACTCTTTTTTTTTTTTTTTAAACTACTTATTTTTTTTCTTATTTATTGTCAAAGTGATGTACAGAGAGGTTACAGTTTCATATGTTAGGCCTTGGGTACATTTCTTGTACTGTTTGTTACCTCCTCCCTTATTCCCCCCTCCCACTCCCTCTTCCCCTCTCCCCCCATGAGTTGTTCAGTTGGTTTACACCAAATGGTTTTGCAAGTACTGCTTTTGTAGTCGTTTGTCTTTTTATCCTTTGTCTCTCGCTTTTGATATTCCCTTTCACTTTCCTAGTTCTAATACCAATATATACAGTTTCCAATGTACTCAGATAAGATACAGTGATAGTGCGGGTACAACCACAGGAAGGGGATACAAGAGGATCATCAACAATAGAAGCTACGGTGAGACTCATCTCCAATTAACCACCGGAAATTTGGAAATGGCACTGTGACTTAAAGTAGTAGAGTGCTAGCCTTGAGCAGAAAAACTCAGGAATAGCGCCCAGCACCTGAATTCAAGCCCCATGATCACCAGCACCAACAACCAAAGAATTGCTTTGCAGAAGGGTCTGAGACAGTCCAATATTCCTGATTCCATGGTCTTCCTATAATCTGTAAGGGGACATGGAAGTCATTGCCCACCTCTGGAAGGTCATAGATATAGTGATCTAATTATATCTTCTTATACTTATTACTTCAACACAATACAGTATGCCATTCCCATTGTAGAGGGAGTTGCCTCAACCAAGGATTGATGGAAGCTGGAATAGAACATTAACATCAAACCAATTCTCCATTATAAACCTAGAGGCAAATCAATCAACACACAGAGTACTGCTGAAAAGAAAAAATAGGAAAACTAGTTTTCCTAAAGGCTTTGTATTCAGAATTGCTCAATGAAGAGAGAGGACTATGTCCTCTAATATTTCTGCAGCTGTTGGCTCTGGGGCTCTTGGCTCTAATCTTGTTTCCCTCCAATCCAGTCATAGTACTTTGGGGTGACCTTGGAAGGGCAAATGTGATGATGAAGCTTCTTGAGGGCAGAGATGTTTTGTATTCTCCACTGCATTCTTAGCACCTAGAAGAGGCTCTGAGTGGATATTCTGGGATACTTCTGGCTCATAACCAGTGTATTATACTCCTATATTTATCACAGGAAGCCCATTGGAATTTAGAATGCCTTTGGCCATCATGACAGATGGTATTTAACTCAGTTAACTAACAGGTTTAACATGTGATAGCCTGTGATAGCCTAACCTTTAGTCCCAACTTTCTAGGAAACCATAAGATTAAGGAGGGAAGGAGAATAGGAAAGATAGGCTTAGGAGCCATTTGGAATTAATGTTATTTCTTCCATGTTTATTCTTTCACACTTGTAACTTCCTTGTTACTCTAGAGAGGTTTCTGTGCACTTGCTTCTCTTCTCTGCACACATCCCAATTCCCATGGCAGACACTCGCGCCCCCCCCCCCCCCACCGGCCCCTTCTAGGCTCCTCTGATATCCCTCATTCTGCCCATCACAACTTCTGCTCCTGACAACAATTCATTTCAGGCACCCAGTGGAAAGTGGCTGGGTTGAGTGAATCCTCATATTTTAGTTCTGCAACTTTCCTAAATATACTTCCATTTTTCTAAATCAGTTTAAGCGAATCTAATTGCTAGAATTCATTATAAGAAGATGAAGTGGCCAGGCACAAGTGGCTCACACCTGTAATCATAGCTACTCAGGAGGCTGAGATCTGAGGATCATGGTTTAAACCCAGCGAGAGCAAGAAAGTCTGAGACTCATCTCCTATTAATGGGGGCGGGAAAGCCAGAAGTAGAGATGTGGCTCAAAGTGGTAGAGAACCAGCCTTGAGCATAAAAGATCAGGGATAGTTCCCAGGCTGAGTTCAAGTGTGCACTGAAAAAAAAAATTAAGTGAGAAAAATAAATATGAAGAACAATATTTTGAGGCAGGCATTCTCACCAGTTTTTCAGCCTTTTCTTCTCCCCATTTTTTTTTTCTCTAGGACTACTATCTAAATTATTTCTGGTGTCTTACAACTTTGAGTGCTTTAAAGCCACTACAGTGCCCGCTACTTTCTCAGTGCCCTAGCTGAGGAGGGGACCTTTGAGTGTGTGCAGGCACAGGCGGGAAGATCCCCAGAGTGGACACTTTCTCCACTGACTTGCTCCATTCCTGTTGACTTTTTACTGCAACAAATGTATATCTTTAACCCACAGTTGAAACCAAACCCAACACCCAAATGTGGTCAGCACTCAAAAGAGTAGAAATGAGGAAAGTTGGAGGGAATTCCTATCTGGGTAGTCTGGGGATTTCCATTCTGATATTTATAGTCTCTTTAATTGAGCAGTCCTCAAGTGTATATACAGATGGTTTTTACCACAGAGAACTCTGAGCAGAGAATTTCCCCTTTTGTAGCTGTAGGAAAAAAAAATGGGTGAGAGAATATTAAAGTGATACTACTTGTACAAGGTCACAAAAGCTAGTTATCCCAGATACTCAGAGACTAGAGACTAGAGACTGATATCTGAGGAGCATGGTTTAAAGCCAGCCTCCACAGGAAAATTCTTGAAACTTATTTCCAATTAACCACCCTGAAAACAAGAAGTGGAGCTGTGACTCAAGTGGTAGCCTTGAGCACAAAAACTCAGGAACAGCACTCAGGCCCAGAGTTCAAGCTCCAGGACTATTTAGCTAAATAAATAAGTAAATACATAAGCATGGAGAGAGTGAATACCCCTGACTGTTTCCAGAGTTTAGAGGATATGGTTTGTCTTTGTCTGATTTGTATGATATTGGCTATAGGTTTGTTTTCATACAGTTTTTATATGCGAAGAAAAGTTCTTTAGCACTTTTATGAGGAAATGTTGCATTTCGCCAGTGAGTTTTTCTGCATCTACTGGGATGATCTTGTGTTAAAGCACTACATATACAAAATGACAACAACAAAAAACATTAGAGGCTGCAAGAGAGAAGCAACATGTCACTTATCAAGGAAAACCCATGAGAATCACAGATTTCTCAATAGAAACTTAAGAGCATGGGATAATATGAATTATAAAAGAAAATAATTTTCAACTCACATTATAGTATCTAGGCAAGTGAGAAAGAAAAATCCTTCATGATAAACAAAAACGAAAAATATACACGATCATGTAACTTGCCCTGCTGACATTATTTAAAGGAATGCTGCACACAGTCAAGATAATTGCAACTCTGAAGATATGAGCAACAATAAATCCCTCTTGTGAGGAGATACAACCATGATTCCTCTGTTTCTGTCTCTGGAGTAGCTTATATTACAGTCACATAGAACCACACCTGGCTGTAGAGTGTTAGGAAGGGTCAGCACAAGAGAACATTATAGGGTCTTGTCAATGTTCTATCACAATAAGGGCTGAGGTGCATAGTATATGTACAGTTATGTGCTACATAGTGACCAGATGGAGCCAATGATGATGAACTGCATGTGTGACAGTGATCTTATAAGATTATAAAGCAGCTGAAACATTCCTATCACATAGTGAATACAGAGCTGAAGAAGCAAGAGAAAAGGAAACTTCCAGAGAAGAACAACCTCTGAGAAACTTCATAATGAAGGGATGAGCTTTGATAGACCTCAAACAAGCTACTTACAAAGTTGGAAGGTACAAGTCCCCTTGAAGTGCCAGACATGTGAACCCCATTTTAGAATTAAACCCTGAGCCAATCAGATTTGTACCTGTGTCCTAATCTTGCTTGCACACCTGATTGTTGTAACCTTGTTCTTTGCCTTTATAAGCCCTGTGTAATCACAGCTCGGGGCTTCCTCCTAACCTCTGCTGTGTCGGTGGGTAGGACGAGGCCCGAGTTGCAGCTCGCTTAAATAAAGCCTTGCCTTGCTTTTGCATTTCGGAAATGTCTGAGTCTTGGTGGTCTTTTTGGTGGTGGACTTGCAACTTGGCACAACACCCTCGTTGCAAGGTTTTCATTAATAGGGAAGAATGTTCATGTACTTACAAGCAAGTCTGTAACAACGAAATCAAGCAACCACCTTAGAAGTATTTTGGAAAGGAGTGACATATCTTCAAGGAGAGCCTCAGGCCAGTCCTTCAGGAGAAATTCCAGAAAAAGGCTTGTCACTGATGATAGCTCCATTCAAGTTTTTATTTCTCAGGATATTTCAGTGGGGCAAGGTGTTGCTCTGGAAAATGTTATATTACTTACTGACCCGTCAAGGTCTAGGCTAATGTGTACATTTGTTTCCTAGTATTTTTATTTTTAAAAGTTTAAAATAGAAAAAATAATAATTGAAAAATAGGGAAAACAAACTGCTGTTTAGCCTATGTGTATAGTAGCTATACCATCTAGGTTTGTTAAAATCCTCTCTAATCTGGGCACTACTCAGAAGGCTGAGATCTGAGGATCGCAGTTCAGAGCCAGCCAGGGCAGGAAAGTCCACGAGACCCTTATTTCCAATTAGCCACCAGAAAACCAGAAATAGCACTCTGGCTCAACTGGTAGAGTGCTAATGTTGAGCTTAAGAGCTCAGGGACAGTGCCTATCTTTTTGTCCATTTCTAATTGCTTCTCTGTTTTATGTATTTAATTAAACTGCACTAATTTTAAAAATAAAGTAAGTATAAACCAATCAGATAAAATAGCTTGCTTGTGAAATGCAACAATCCCTTTCTTGTTATGAAACACTGTTAAACCTCTGGAAGTATGGATTACTTATAGACTCTTCCTTTAGCAATAGACAAGAGTTAGTTGGTACAATCAGTATGCCATTATTTTTTCTCATTTTATTTCCAAAGACTAACCCTTTGGAATATTCCAGTACTTTGAAAAGACAAAATTTGATTTGTGATGACAGAAACCCAGATAAACAAAGAAAATTGAATAATTTCACTGCCTTTTGAGAAAAAACAACACACCCTTTATGGAAATTATTTTTGGAAATTTAAAACAGAACTGACCTCATTATGAAAGAACTGCCATGTCCTATCTCTGTGGGGCATGGTGTATTTTACATGGTTTTGTGTTTTAAAATATAATGTGCTATAGCTATGGGGGACAGTAGGAGTTAGATCTCTTCCATATTCATTATATCCAAATAACTTCCAAGTAGATTGAAATTTAGAACATAAGACATTAAAAGTAAATATGATGATTGTGCTTTGAAGCCAGCTGGGGCAGGAAAGTTTGTGAGACCACCAAAAAGCCTGAGATGGAGCTGTGGCTTGAGTGGTAGAGTGCTAGCCTCAAGCAAAAGAAGCTCAGAGACAGTGCCCAGGCCCCAACTTTAAGCCCTGGGACTGGCACCAAAAAAAAGAAAAGAAAAGAGAAAAAAAGTGGGGCTGGGAATATGACCTAGTGGTGTAGTGCTTGTCTTGTATACATAATGACCTGGGTTCGATTCCTCATCACTACCTATATAGAAAAGGCCAGAAGTGGTGCTGTGGCTCAAGTGGCAGAATGCTAGCCTTGAGCAAAAAGAAGCCAGGGACAGTGCTCAGGCCCTAAGTTCAAGCCCCAGGACTGGCAAAAAAAAAAAAAAATAACCAAAGGAAAAAAGGAAATATGTGTGAATTTTAGGGGGTAAAAGAAACCAGGCAAACACTGGAAACAAATAATACCTGGCTACTATTGAGAGATTATTATAGATTATTTCATATTCACTAGTTTACCCATAGCTTGCTATGTAAGAATAAGGGAGTACAGCCAACATGCAGTTTTCCATAGCTGCCCTTCATCTTTCTCACCTTTCTTCATCTTCTTTTGGTCCTTCTCATTTAAACCATTGCTATTGATTTGCCCACTGGAACCACCACAAGTAAGCAAGATGCTTCCCAAAGCCTGCCAAAGAATCTGACATCTTATTCCTTGGAAACATAAGGGCATAAGTTTTGTACCTGAAAGACAAAACTGTAGCTCTCAGTTACTTGGCAACTTGCTATTCCTTCCTTCTTTCCCAGCAAGTAAACAAACGCTATTAGCACGGCTTGTGTAGAGTTGAGACTATGTAGAAACATGTTTGGATAATTGCAAATTAAAGCCAAATTTTGGAACAAAATTTTACAGGAAAGCAATATTTGTAATACAATAGTGCTATTTCCAAAGAATTTATGAAACATACTCAATGATGTAACACTGGAATCTGTTTATTCTTCTATAGTCTTCCATCCAAAAAAAAAATTTCTCCATTTTTATTTATTTTCACAACTGAAAATGTGAAAAGAAACTTTGCCCATCTTTTAAAAAAGTAAATGCAGATTTCCATCACTGGCAAGAATAGGAATTTCCAAATCTGCTATATCCCAAATAATCAGAGGAGTCATGAGTGTGGAATTTCCAACTCTGCTATATCCCAAATAATCAGAAGAGTCATGAGTGGTCCTATTTTGGACAGAAAACTGGAAAATTTCAAAATTTCCAGTATTTGACACTTTAGATTGCTTTCCCTTCTTTGGGAAATTTATTCTTATCAGCACTAAAGGCAATTTTAAGAGAGGAAAAGGAAACCCTACTAAATAAGTTCTAGCAGAAGACATCATCACTTTGTGTGAAACACGGGTGTCTTGAGTTTCTCCATAGTTGATCTGGAAATCCCCTGAGAACTGTACTGACAACCCAGAGCCTTAGTGAAATTTGATTTTTGTGGGGCCTGCGGAAGAGTTGCAGTAGATTCCATGAGAGTTTCCAACTGAGTCCCAGCTCTGCAGAAAAGAATGTAAGTGTTTGAAGGTTATAAGCTATTTTCTTATTCTCTATACATCTCTCTATAATGACTTCATGATACAAGACTATTTGGTTAACAATTGTATCTTGCTTGGAAAAAAGTCTTTTATTAGTGGTATGATGAAGATTCATTATTTTCAAAAGTGTGCAGTTTATAGTATGAATTAGCTACCAAGACAGAATATGATGCTTATTTTAAAAATATTTAATTTGAATAATTATTTGAATAAAGTGTGTGTGTGTGTGTGTGTGTGTGTGTGTGTGTGTGTGTGTCACTAGGAAATGAACCCAAAGTCTTATGTAAGCTAGGCAAGCACTACCATGGAACCACATACCAAGGACCTTAACTAGATTTTTAAGATGTCAGGATTGTACTGTAAATATTTGAAAATATTATTTGGTTATAAACATGAACTTTTCTCCATGAAAAGAAAATTTAGTCCATCATCATATTATTAAGAAAAGCCATTGGAAGCCTGCCCCATTGACATCCACAGCCTCTGCACTTTGGGCATATTCTCTCTCTCTCTCTCTCTCTCTCTCTCTCTGTCTGTCTGTCTGTCTCTCTCTCTCTGTCTCTCTCTCGACTGGTGCACACTCCCACATCTAGTTTCTTCCACTGACTTCTGCCCACGGTGAACTGGAACCATTGTTCTCTTAATCTCAGCCTCCCAAGTAGCTGGGAAAATGTGCATGTGCCACCATGAGATTGGAGGGGGGAAGAGGTTGTCTCTGTATTTTTTTTCCTTTATAGATTTATAGAATCACACAGAAAAAAAGAAAGGAACTGAAGTCACTTTTGTGAATGTATTAAAAGAGAATGTACAAATGAACAGAAAAACATATTCTAATAGATAAATGTGTGTCTATTAAAAAAGAGACTGAACCTTGGTCATGGAGATGAATTTCATGGCAAAGAAGAATAAATAACTCATATTATCCAAACCAACTCAGTTTTAGTCAAAGGTAAAAAATGGTCTGAGTGGGCAGTAGAGTAAGCCTGAGCCTGGTGTGTGCAAACATCCTCTTCAGAAATCAGTGATGACTGGAGGTCAGTGATGGCATTACAGTGTCCCTCAATGTCCCTTTTTCCATGGCCAGAATTACATGACCACTGCATATGCTAGCAACACTGACCTTCTTCACATGTGGCCTAGTCCACTGTGCCTTGGAGCTAGATTTTAGAGGATGGGTATTTTCTGTCTCATAGGATGACAGCTCTACCTTAGGGTCTCCTTGCAAATGTGATTTCAGAGGATTCTTAATATATCATGCGAACTAGGTTTTATTTCTGTGTTTTACAGAAAAGGTGGTCAGCTGAATTGACACTCTAGGAATACAACTTTTAAAACTTGGCAAAATTCAGACCCCACAATGAAGTCCACAGGGAGGCACTGAGCCCCAATTGCCTGGTGTTCATATCCTGACTCTTCTTTTTACTAGTTCAGGATCTTGAGACATTCCTTAACTCCTTGTTCCTTATTTTGTAGAATAGAGATCCTGATAGTATCTTAGATCAATCATATAGAGCACGTGGCTCATTGAAACTGATGAGAAAATGTCAAATCTGATGCTCCTCCATCTTTTTAGGACTTTCTTCCTTTGGGGACACAATTGCATTTGAATTGCTTCATTCAGTTGCTCAGGTCTCTTCAACTGAACACTACTTCTGCTTGCTTTTTGGCTCTGGGCACATAATATACTGAAGTAAAATATCCAAATCTTTTCTGAGAAAACAAAACTTAATAAGACATAAATCTTTGCAAACTTGAGTTTTCTCTTGTAGAGATCACTTTAAATAGTCTTGTCATATACTTTCTCCCCCTTGCTTGAGTAACTAACAGGTGAAAATGATCAATTTGCTTTCTGGAGACTATTTTTTGTCAGTAATGAGTCTTGAACCCAGGGCCTAGGCACTGTCCCTAAGCTTTTTCCTTCCTTCCTTCCTTCCTTCCTTCCTTCCTTCCTTCCTTCCTTCCTTCCTTCCTACCTTCCTTCCTTCCTTCCTTCCTTCCTTCCTTCCTTCCTTCCTTCCTTCCTTCCTCTCTCTCTTTCTTTCTTGGGTCAGTCCTGGGGCTTGAACTTAGGGCCTGCGCACTGTCCCTGGCTTCTTTCAGCCAGCTTCTTTCAGCTGGCTTCTTTCAGTAGGTTCAGTCAGCATCCCTCCCTTGGTCAAGATTACTTGGGGATGAATAGGTGTCCATTATGGACAGAAA
Organism: Perognathus longimembris pacificus; assembly: GCF_023159225.1. Classification (NCBI taxonomy): domain Eukaryota; kingdom Metazoa; phylum Chordata; class Mammalia; order Rodentia; family Heteromyidae; genus Perognathus; species Perognathus longimembris. The sequence continues at coordinate 102,187,052 of NC_063161.1, forward strand.
AGTAGGATCCTTGCATGTTGTGTTATTGCTTAATTTCTAAATAAAGAAGAGAATGAAAGAACTGGCTATATTCATCACTTTACATTTCTTGGCTGAAACCAACTTTTCTTCCATTACCTCCTGCCCATGATATTTTTGTGGATGTTTGCTGGTGCCTCTGCAGGCTCTAGGGAATTGCTCTGAAGAAGAGATTCTGAACAATTGACTTTCTCTGGGCAAGCAAATTGAGATGCTTTAGAGCTGGTAGAACTTGAATATTAATGTTAGTGTCATTTATCTTTGTTCTAGAGGCAAGGGGAAGCTGAACCATATTGGATGGCCTTTTGTTTTAAAGTCTCAAAATCTGAGAATTCCCAAAAAGAAATATGATTTCTTTATGAAACAATAGGTTAAATGCTTCTCAAAGTCAGGCATTATTAATTCTATCTTGCACTTGAAACAATAGTATCCATAGAGTCTGGCACACAGTAGATGCTCAAAAATTAGAGGAAAATGTATTGCTGAATTGATTGGCCATAGAATGCTTATTAGTGGGCTGTGGTTTCTTCTTGCAAAGCATATGCTATGACTCACTGTAACAGCAAAACTGATGAAATATCTTTGGCGGTAACTAGAATGTGTTCCCTTTATTGCTTAAAAGGCAGAAGATTTACGAACACAGAAATCAGCTATGGCCAAGACTGAACAATAGTAGAGGAAAGTGGAGCATTGATACTTAGAGCCCTGTGATAAAACCTATCCCTTTTGATTATTTTTCAAAACAAAGGAGTAATGATAACTATAGCAACAATAACATAATGGGGCTATTATTCTGCTTTGAAGACACATTCCAAATGAGTTTCAATTCCTTATCATTAGGAATATATTGTCTATAGTCAGCATTTCTATTTTTTAAAAGCAGAATAAATATAAAATATCTGGAAATTTTATTAATTAGGTAAATGTCTCCTCTGTCTCTCTTCCACAGAGAGATGTAGGATGGGGTGGGGTAGGGGTTGTTGTGTTTATTTATTGCAAGAAAGACAAGAACTTCTGTTATTTTCTGAGAACTTGAAAGCAGGCTGACATTAGAGAGGGCAGGAGAAAAGGACATGAAGAGCCTTGCTTGTCTTTTGAGAAACTGGTGAGTAATTTGGGTGTGTTGGTTTCGCTGGAGTTTTGGCATCAGAATGTTTCTCCCTGGACATTTTTCCTTTGAGATTTATGTTCTACAGTCAATATAATTGCTTAGATAATTTATCTGGAATACATGATAAAGTTAGGATAAAAACTGAGATAAACACTGTCCTGTTGATGTCTTTCATTTTAATCTGGTAGCTAAATTAGGTATTATTTAAATGACAGGTCTGGGGATGTCTTTGGATGGTAGATCAATTGCCTAGGTATGAGGCCCTGCTTCTATTCTCCAAACCACCACATAAAATGGGGAGGGGAAGGAGGAAGTTGACAAAAGCTAAGAAGAGGGGGAGAGGAAAAGGAAGGAAGAAAACTTTTTATCTTATAATGTAGTATTGCTTTGCTTTCATGCACATCCCCTGCCCAGTCTTCATCTTTTCTCTCCAGGACTTTAAGATGGAAAAGAGGAAAATGGGAGAGGAGCTGCAGTAGGTCTTTCTAGTGTGGTCCTTGTTTCTCAAGGACCCTGATGAAGGTCATTGTTGCATGGTCATTTCAACTAGGCATTTTACCAGAAGCATCTTGTTAATCAGTACAACATGTTCCCTGTGGGAGCTGCTACTACTGTCTACATTTTCTTGAAGGAGAACATGGCAGCATATACCTTGTAAACATGGAATTGAATTTCAACCCAATTCCATTTCATTCTTACACCTTAGACGACTTAGCTAATTTAGACACAAGGCCCTGCACCTGGCTCAGTACCTCTGGCCACAGGTTGACACTGAATGGAAGAAGAGGGAAGGAAAGAAGAAAGGAGGGAGAAAAAAACAGAGGAAAATGAGGCCAAGGAAAGATAGAAAGGTATTTGGAGGTTGTTTTTGGAGGATGTGAGAGAAAAATCAAATTAATATCCTGCAAAAATAAAAGGAAGAAACTCTAGACATCAGCTGTTTTATATGGGAGGGAATTCCTTCCATTTTTCACTGGAAGTTCCCCAAATATTTAATACTTTACTTTTCCATTTGACACTATTTTCTTGCAATCTGAAGAGCTTTGAGCATTTTTTTGGCGGGGGGGAGGGGAGCTGCAGTCTCTTGCAAATAGGTATTTTCAGCTATTGGAAAATGTTTTAGCCTTCACTTTTGTTTGTTTGATTTTTTTTTTTTTGGTGCCAGTCCTGAGGCTTGAAATCTGGATCTGAATGCTATCCCTGAGCTTTTGTGCTCGAAGTCACAGCTCTATCACTTGAACTACAGCTCCACGTGCAATATTTTGGGAAGTTAATAGGAAATAATAATGTGATGGACTTTTTTGCCTGGAATGGCTTTGAACTGCAATCCTTAAGATCTCAGGCTCCAAGTAGCTAGGATTACAGGCATAAACTACTGCCAACTGGCCAAACTTTCTGTTTTTAGGGGTATTTCACCATCTATGAAACTGAGTTGACAGCAAGCAGTTCAGTGATGACGTCACAGTTTGATACCCTTTATTCTTACTGATGAGAAGTCAGTTATTGATTGTACATTCTCTATCTTATGTTTTCTTTCCTTAAGATTTTAAATGTTATATTTTAGTCTTCAGTGTTCCTTTTGTATATGCTTAGCATGACCATTTTTTATAAGTATCCTGCTTATTTTTACTAGATATCTTAGTTCTTAAGTTGATTATTTTCCTCCAAATTAACAGAATTCGCAGACATTATTACTTCAAATATAATGTCAATCTCTCTTTTGTTCCTGTAACTTGTTTCATGTATATTTTTCAGCTTCATGTTGTCCCACATATACCCAAGGCCATTTTTCTTTCGAATCTTTTTATTCTGTCACATTGAGCAATTTCTATTGGTTTATCTACTTTTTAACATGAATCTGTATTTTATTCCTTTTAATGGCTAAATAATCCCACCGTGATTGTCAGTTGTGGTGGTGGTGGTGGTTTTTCCCTGGTGCCAGTCCTGGGGCTTGAGCTGTCCCTAAGCTTTTTTTTCCTCAAGGCTGGTGCTCTACCACTTGAGCCACAACACCACTTTTGGCTTTTTGGTGGTTAATTGGAGATAAGAGTCTCACAGAGTTTCCTTCCTGGGCTGGCTTTGAACTGCTATCCTCAGGTTCAGCCTTCTGAGTAGCTAGGATTACAGGTGTGAGCCACTGGCACCTGGCCCATAGTATATAGTCTTATATTTCATATACTTATCTATTAATCACTTCTTGGGTATTAGTTTTTCTACTTGTTTGGCTCTTATTAATAATGCTGCTATGAACTTTTATGTACTGTCCATTTTTATGGACCTATATTTTTATTTCTTTGGGGAATATATCTATCTATATTTATTTATATCTATAAATAGATCTATCTATAGCTCTATATTAGTAGAGATAGATGTAAATAGATTTTAGATCTATGTATATATCTATTTCTAGATATATGCCTAAAAGTATATAGTATACAGAGTTCTCAATAAATATAATATAAAAGATAAAAATGTACAGGGAGATTTATTTTAGAGAATTGGCTCACATGGTTCTGGAGACTTGGTAAGACCAAACTCTACAGGTCAGGCCAGTGGACTGGAGATTCAAGAAGAATTACAGTTAAGAGTCTAAAGGCTGGCAACATTATTTTTCTGCTCAAGGGAGGTCAGCCTTTATTTTACTAGGGCTTTCTACTGACTGGATGAGGCCCATCCACTTTTGCTCAAAGTCCACTGACTTAACTGTTAATCTCATCTCCAAAATACTTTCGAAGAAACTGCTAGAATAATGTTTGACCAAATTTCTGGACCCAAGTTGACACGTAAGATTAATCATCACATTACCTGAGAGTGGAACTGCTGTCTAAGAGAGTAGTAATTCTGTTCAATGTTTTGAGGAAATACCAAACTGTTTTCCCAAGTGTTCAGGTCATTTTACATTCCCAGCAGTAATGTCTGTAGGCTCTTATTTTTCTATGTCTTTACTGACACTCACCCATCTTTGATTGTAACTATCTTAATGTGTGTAAAGTGGTCAAGTTGTTAAGTTGTACGATAGCTCCTGTAGGCTCTCTCTCTCGACTTCCCCTCGCTTGGGGGGGAAGGGCTTGTCCGCCCCTTCCTGGGTGGCCCTTTATCGCTCTCACGTGGGAGCGATGGCCACAGGTAGCCTCGTCTCTCAAATTCCCTCGCTTGGGGGGGAAGGGGCTTGTCCGCCCCTTCCTGGGTGGTCCATTACAGCTCAGGAGGGAGCAATAGCCATGGGTAGCCTCAGTGGCGTGTGGTCGCAGGGTGCCCCAAAGCCGCCAAGAACGACACGGGCGCGTGGGTCCCTGGAGAAAACCTCTAGGGCTTCTGTTTATTCAAATGAGGAACCTCCCAGATATACTCCAAAGGCGGGCACAAGAGAGGGGCCCCTGATTAGTCCCAAGGAGCTGTCCCTTAAGTGATGTCAGACTTCCTTCTCTTCTGGTTAAAGTCAGGAAGGGGAGGGACAGGCTAAGGTCAGCTGTGGCCCCTTAAAGGTGCAGCTGACCCCAACCGCTCCCATCCCTTCTTCTGTTAGGAGTCAACAATAGTTGCATCTCTTTATGGAATTACATTCTACCAGCTGCTGAATGTCGAACAATAAACAACACAAACATGGGTTCTTTCTATACAGGGCTGATGACAAGTCACAAAATTTTGTGATTAGTAGTTTAAAAAAACAAATATGATAGAGTGATGGAGGACAGTAAGTTGGATGGGTGCTGAGAGAGTGTTCTGGACTAGTAGCATCAACCTCATGCAGGAACCTTTTGGAACACGATTCTCAGGCCCTCACTCAGACCTGAACAGAAAATCCAGCAGCGGGAACCAAGGTATGTGTGTTTCCCCATCCTTTGAGATGATTGTGATGTATGTAAAACTTTGAGAGCTTCTCTAAATTTTTTTTTCAGTGGCCCATATCATTCTAAGATACAAATAACAGTTGAGGCACTGGATGGGAAAGAGCAGAACATGAGGTGAGTTTAGAGTTATTACTAGGTCAAGACAAGACTTGAACTAAAGCCAGGAGTTTAGATTTTACTTTGAATGCAATCACAAACATTTGGAAGAATTTAGCTGATAAATTTATGTCTTAGTCAGTTCTCTCTTTACCTTGAAGTCTGAGAAAGAGTTCTATATATTATATGAACTTCTCTCTAGGATTTAAGTTTTTTAAAAAAAAATAGGCAAAATGCCAAACACTGTTTATACTGCCCTATCTTGGTGTAATAGGGACCTTGATACTATATTCTTCAAAGGACTGGAATAATAAATCAAAAGCTAATAAAGGGCTGGAATGTAGAGGGCTTGCCTAGCATGCATGAAGCCCTGTGTTCAAATCCTCAGTACCATATAAACAGAAAAAGCCAGAAGTGGTGCTGCGACTCAGTTGGTAGGACACTAGCCTTGAGCAAAAGAAGCTCAGGGATAGCACCTGAGCCCTGAGTTCAAGTCCCAGGACTGGCAAAAATTAAAAAAAACTAATAATATTGGGTATCTATGTCAAAAAGCAAAGAGGAGGAAGGGAAAGAATAAAAGAAGAGTTTTGTCAAATTATTTTGTTGTGTAGCTTTGGTTTTAGAGCCATTTAAATCTTCTACATAGAAATTTAATTGAAGAATTAAGTAAGAAAAAATTACTAAATATTAAAACCAAATGGGAACAAATGACCATAACAGTATAACAAGTTGATGCCAAAAGCTACACAGAGAAAATCATTCCTGAAATGTCTTTAAGATGATGTATTTTAGAAAGAAGAAAAAATACAGTATTGAGTTTATATCCCTCGTGGGATATGTTCTCAGAACAAAAGTCCACAAATAAAAATTCGATTTGTTTGGCTTATTTATTTTTTCAGGTACTGAGGCTTGAACTCAGGGCCTGGCACTTTGTGTGGCTGGCTTGCTAATGGCTCTTGCTCTACCACGTTAGCCACACTTTAGCCTTTTGCTGGTTAGTTGAAAACAGTCTCCTAGACTTTTTTCCCCCATTTTTTCATCCAGGTTGCCTTTGAAATTCCATCCTTCAGGTCTCCCCTTCATACTAGCTAAGATTGCAAGTGCCTAGCCAGTCTCATTGATTTAAACAACATCAGCATTGTTCTTTTGATAATAGTATAGCTATATCATGGAATAGAGACATTGTATATTACTGTTATCAGTTTTCAGCTTACGAGAAAAGAGACATACGTAAAATTAGACAAGCAAACCCCTTGTAAATCTTAAAATACAAATAGTAGTTTCATTTCATGCTTTTACTTCTTTCCTCTGTCCATTGAAAGACTTAAAAGCAATAACAAGGCAGAAACAACAAGTATCCTCATTGTAGTGTCTATTTCTAACCAAAGGAAACCTTTCTTTGAAGAACTGGGTGACTGCAGTTTCAGGGTACAATATACATTATGTAAACTTGTAAAATCTTATCATGCCTGAAATAGCAAAAACGAAATGGAAAAATATAGCCATCAGACAAAGAACAGTAACTATAATTCACCAGATCACAACAGATATGTAAAATACACTAAAGCTTGAAGTAAAGGCGTGGGCACTGTAAGCTTTTTTGCTTAAGGTTAATGCTCTATCACTTGAGCTACAGCTCCACTTCCAGCTTTTTTGGTAGTTCATTGGAGACAGGAGTCTCATGGACTTTGCTGCTCAGATCTCAGTCCTATGAATAGTAGGATTATAGGTGTGAGCCACCAATAGCTTGGATTTAGTTTTTAATCAAAGTCAGTCTATCTTCTAAGAAGGAAATGATTTGTAAGCTGTTCACACTTTCTGAATACTGATGTCATTCATTCATTCATTCATTTATTTATTTATTTATTTATTTATTTATTTATTTATTTAATTCAGTGCTGGACTTGGGGCCTGAGTGCTGTCGCTAAGCTTTTTGTTCATGGCTCTTACTCTACTACTTGAGCCACAGCTCCACTTCCTGATTATTGATGTGTCTTTCCTGACATATTGTTTTGTATTTTCTAGTTGTTTTCCTTTCTCTTTAAAAAGTTTTCTTTGCTTTTACTTAAAAAGAAATTGAATCAGTTGCGTTTTCTTTTGTTGCTTTTCTCTGGGGTAGTCCTTGGAGTGGGTTGGCAGAGAGATCTGCTCCAGGACTGTCCCCCTACTTGTCCAATCAGGACAACTTCCCTCTCATGTCCCATACCATGCCTGTGACATCAGAAATTGTGTACAATAGGGTCTAAGAATTTACACTTTAAATAAAACAAGCTGTGTTATACTTATGAACATTGATAGGTAAGAAATGCTCTTCTGGAAGTTTAAAATTGACATGCCTAAAGAAAACAAAACCAAAACCAAATCAAATGTAACTGTATAGTTTCGGATTGATATTGAGAATTAATTATTAAGGGTTACTTCTCCCTCCTGAAGATTGGATTCCTTGAGATGGTATCACTCTTCCCTGTCCTTGCCTCTCCCTCTGTTCCTCACTATTACTATTGCCACCAAGGTCTCATTAAAGTTATTGAAGACATTAGCTACCTGTCTTAAAAAAATAATTCAGTGTCTGTTTTCTTAAAGTTGTAATTTATTCAGTGTCTATTAAAGGTCAGGCTCTCTAGGAAGGATTCTCTGATACAGAGATGGTGATTGTTACGAGTGTTCTTGGGTTTCATAGTAGGAGAAGGAAAAAGGAGAAGACAGAAGGAAGTCTTTGTGGGGATGAATTAAGGGCTCCTCTGTCTGCCTTGCTGGATTTTCTGATGCTGTAATCCTCTTCAGAACTGTTAAAATCAGAAAGGTAGATTTGGCTTTTTTTAAATGAAGTATTTATCAGTATTTAATACTGTATATAATATTGTATATGATATGGGCACACACACATATGACAGATGCCAGGATGAGAATTTTACCTGTCATTAGAATCTACATCAATAAAAGTCCTTTTACCACTGAAAAACATCACTTTTGATATTAACCACTCAACAATGTACTTAAAAGTGGATCAAAGGTAAGCACAAGACTGTTGATGTCAAAAGAAATAACCTGTAACCTGCATGAGGAAAGGAATGAAATACTAGAGTATAAGTAAAAATGTGGAAGAAAAGGAAACAGAATCCATTGGGTTTGGTAATAGTAGACTTCTTTTTAAGACTGTCATTCTCCTCTTCTATTAATATTGATTCATGGTATGAAGGTATTTCCTAGAGGCATTTCTAGGCATGTATGTCATGTGCTTGGTTTAAACTCACTGATCAGTGTCACGTGAGGACCATCCCGTGTAAGGAATGTGACCTCTTATCTCTTTGGTTGTGGTCTTGAAATCTACAGGTGAGGGATACCCCCATCAGGGGGTATCTGTATCTTATCAACTGTCAGAAGTCACTAGAATTTTCATGAGCTGTTTGTTATTCATGGCTTTTTCTGGTACTCAGTTTTTGTTTAGCTCCAAGTAATTTTTAGCCAAAGCTCATAGATGCCAAACTTTCAGAGTCCTTCCTTATGTATCTAAACACAACTTTTTTGTCAGTATACTTGAGTAATTGTTTGGCTCAATACAAATTCTGGGCTCAAAATCATTTCTCTCAGTACTTTGAAGAAAGTAGGCCATTGTATTCTGGCATTCACTAAGGAAGATGAAAATTCTGATGTTAACTTTTCTCTTTTCTTCAAAAGGATTATTTTCTTTTCCTGCCTCTTGTTGGAGGCTTTAGGTTTCTCTTTTTCTTAGAATTCAGACATCTTTCCAACATGGGTCTAAATGTGTTTTCCTTATGACTGGCACTCAATGTGCCTTCACTTTCAATCTGAAGAATCGATTCTCCATTTAGGAAAAAATTCTTCTCTAATTTCCTTGCTGACCCTCTTTCTTCAGTCTAATTCTTTCTCTCTCTCTCTCCTCCCCTCTTTCTCTGAAACACCTATTATACCAGCAATATCTGTGGCTGTATCTCTCACATCTTGAAATTTCTGTTAGGATTCTACATAATGTCGTGGGGGGGGGGGCGGGGGGAGCTCGCGGGTTCTATGACTTGAATGCAAGGCGTAGGCACTATCCCTGAGCTTCTTTTGCTCAAGGTCAGTGCTCTTCTATCTGAGTCGCAGCTTCACTTCTAGATTTTTTTATTTTTTGGTAGTTTATTGGAGAAAAGTCTCACAGACTTTCCTGCCTGGGCTAGCTTTGAACCTCATCCTTAGATCTGTCTCATTGGCCTCCTGCGTGTGGCAAGCTTGACCATGTGGTGTTTGCTTGACCATGTGGTGTTTGCTTTTATAACCCAACCGGGATTGTGGCCTGGGGCGCATGGTCCCAGCTCCAGAGTCTGGGCTGCTGCCCTGGCTGGCCAGCCTGCTTCTTCCAGGTCGGGGTTGCCGTTTCAGCTCCTGAGGCTGGGCGGTGACCCTGGCCGGTCAGATTACTTTTTACTTCCCCAATAAACCCATCTTTTTACTTGAGACTGTCTCTGAGTGGTGGACTCTTGGAGGGATGGGGGATCCTCTCCCTTGGGGGTGGGGGGGGCTCCATTACACTAAGTAACTAGGATTACAGATGTGAGCCATTAGCAGTCGTCTCATCATGTCCCTTTTTGCTAAAATCTTTTTTGCTTAGCCTGCCAGACCAATACTGATCTTTTAATTTTGGCAATTCCTACGTTTGATTTTTTTTATGCTCTTTTCATTTCATTTGTTTTGTTCTTTTACATCATCCTGGGAATATAATTAAAGTTTTCTTGTGGATTCCATATTGGTAATGGGTGTTTTCTCTTATTTGGGATGAGATCTCTCTCTCTCTCTCTCTCCCCCCCTCCTTCTCTCTCTTCCTCTCCTTGACAGTAACTGAAAGTTATTTTTCAAGACTCTTCACTCATTGTGTGCTTGCTTATTTATTTTCATTGTGGTATATAAAACAAGATTCCTATTTTAAGGATGCAATTCATTATCATTAAATATATCTTCTAATCACTATAAAAGCTCATTTCCAGAACTTTTGAACATCTCAAACAGAAGCTTTGCAGCCATTAAGTAACAGCTACCCTTACCAGCCCATATAACAGCTATCCTTGCCAGCCCATAGTAGTCCCTGTGTTCATGAGCTTACATGCTGTAGGAACCTTATAAATATATAGTAAACAGACAAATAATATGTCTCTTTGTGTCTAGTTTATTTCACTGAGTATAATATTTTCATTATTAACCCACGTCATAGCATATATCAAAATTTTATTCTTGTAAAGGCTGAATGACAGGTTGGGAGGTGGTGGTTCGGGCCTGTAATCCCATATTCAGAAAGCTGAGGGAGAAGGGTTGTGAATTTGAGGCCAGCCTGGGTGACCCAGTGGCATTGTCTCAATATGTAAGTCAGTCAGTAAATAAATAGATGCAAATAATAGTCCATTGTAGTAAATATACATATTTTGTTTATTCATTCATCTGTTGATGTACTTTTGGGTTGATTTCATCTTTGGCTACTATAAACACTGATTTGAAAGTATCTGTTCAAATTCCTGCTTTTATTTCCAGAAGTGGAATGTCTAGTTCATATTATGGTACTACTATGTTTAGGATGAACCACTTCTGTTTTCTACAGTGCCTGCATAATTTCTACAGTGCCTGCTAGTAGGTAATGACCTACTAGCAATGCACTCAGGTTCCAGTTTCTTCACATCCTCACCAACACTTTTTTCTTTTCATAAACACACAGCCATTTTTTATGTATATAACATGGTATTTCATGGTGGTTTTGATTTGCATTTTCCTAATGACTAGCAATGTTGAGCACCTTTTCCTGTGTGTTTATTGGTCATTTAAATATCATCTTTGGAGAAATGTCCATTTGAATTCTTTCCCAATTTTGAACTAGGTTGTTTTGTTTTAGTTGTACTTGAATTGTAGAAATATATATATGTGTGTATATATACACATATATATGCTGTATATTCATGTCTCATCAGATATATATTTGCAGATATTTTTCCCAGTGCCACTGGTATGAAGTAAGAACTTTTGATGGATGGGTTTCTTTTCAGTGAAAATCTTTTGGAGGTACAAATATTGGCCACAGGATGGCTGAGGCAATGTTGAATTTTTCAGAAACTAGCATTTTCTTTTTCATTTTGTGCTGGTTCCCTGGGTCTGGAATTCAGGGACTAGGTGCTATCCCTGAGTTTTTGTGCACAAGGGTAGCACTCTACCACTTGAGCTTCAACCCCATTCTAGGCTTTTTTCATGCTTATTTGGAGATAATAGTCTCACAGATTTTCCTGCCTAGGCTTACTTTGAACCAGATCTCAGTCTTGTGAGTAGTTAGGATTACAGGTGTGAACCACCAGCATCCAGATGAAACTAGCATTTTTTGTGGCGATTCTCTTTTTTTTCAAAAGCACTACCCCAATTCTAATTTGGAACAAACACTATAATCACTAGGACAGAAAAGATTTCAATAGCTAGTCCCACTGCTGCAGGTATAAGAATATCCAAATGAAATAGTTTTATACAATAAAGAAGTCTATTTCTCTCTAAGAGAAAACTCAACAGAGTTCTGAGCTCAGGACTAGTTGATCAAGAAACTCAGCAATGTCATTAAAAGTCAAGTTCTGTTGATTTCCATTTGGTTATTGGTTACATCCAGAAGCTGTCTACCCTCTTGTATGCTTGCTATTTTTAATTTTTATTATTAATTATAATATGACATACAGAGGAGTTACAGTTACGTAAGTCAATTAATGAGTCCATTTCTTTTAGGACAATATCATCCTTTCCCTCACTCTCCCCTAATTTTCCCCTCCTGTCCCTATCCACAAATTGTATAGTTCATTTTCAATATAGTGTCCAGTGAGTACCACTGCTGCATTTGTTCACCCCTTTGTCCCTCCATTCCTGTGCCCCCCATTATGTTTGCTGTTTTTGACAATCAGAACTGCATACTTTCTCACTCCCATCTAGTATTTATCCTGTCATCTTGGTGACCAATTCTGAATCACATTCATTCCTAAACAAAGCAAAGGTCATGATTGTACCTTTGAAGCTGAGAGATTTGGCCACCCCAGAACTGTATAATATGCTATGTTGGTGCAGTTATAGAGAAAAAGTGTGTTTCCATTAGGAAAAAGGAATAAATGAGTGCTGATCCTTGCAGTGGACTACCCTCCATGAAGAAATTGCCAGGTTGAGAAAAAAATAACCAGGCTGATAGCTCAGTGTCCATATTTTCCCTGTTATCTCTAATCTTGAGGCATGCTAATGTTCTTTTAGGAACTAATTTGTTATGTTTTGTGATATGTGTGTGGTGTGTGTGTGTGCGTGCGTGCATATGCATTTGTGTGTGTGTGTGTGTGTGGTATTGTTTCTTTTATCTTTTAGACTTAACTAGTTCTCACCCTCAATTTTTTTCCCCCTTCAGAAAATCTGGAAGCACCCACTTTTCCTTCCCATGTTTGCCTTTAAGTTACCTTTATGCTTACATTTATTGCTTCTATCATTCTAATGGGGTACTAGAAGTGAGAAGAAACACATTTGTGTGTGGCTGGCCGGCCATCCAGCCAGTCATATTGACCTATGCTTTCCAATTACCATGGTTTGTCCTATCTCATATGCCTAAAATTAGTTGTTTAGCTTTAAAATTCTCCACAGCAGTGCTTATTCAAATTTTGACCTACAGTCTGGTTCTGGTCCATGAACTGTAGAGTATTTTACTGGTCTACACAAAGATAAGTACAGAAAATTAGAGTACTTAGAAACTTATTTTTAAATTGACATTTTGCCAGGGCACTGGTGGCTCATGCCCGTAATCTTAGCTACAGAGGCTGAGATCTGAGGATTATGGTTCAAAGCCAGCCCAGGAAGAAAAGTCCCTGTGAGACTCTTTTCTCCAATTAACTTCCAAAAACTGGAAGTGGTGCTATAGCTCAGAGTGGTAGAACACTAGCCTTGAGGAAAAGAGCTCAGGGACAATGCCCAAGCCCTGAGTTCAAACCCCATGACCGACAAAAAAAAGTGACATTTCTAAAACATTAAACATATATATCCTGTGAATTTTCTAAACCAAGTAGGAGTTGTAGAATTTGCATGGTGGGCTGTCTGTGGCATAGGCTACATGTCAGTCATAGTCGGGCTATATAACAATTCATTGGACTGGGAAAAACCAAGTAACAAATTGAGAAACAAAATCTGGCCCTTCCCACAGAAAGTTAGTGAAGTCTGATTTATATAATGCCATCCTCAATTTTGGTAAACAAATTTATTTACTTATTCATATATACCAGTATTTTCATCTACTATATAAACTGAAGGTTCTAATCCCTTTGGCATAAATAGTTTTGGCTCTTTTTTTCTTGAATATTTTTTAGCCTATGCCATGTCAATTCCAATGGCATGAAATGTCTCCGTGTCAAAATTTTTGCTTGATATCTTCAATAGTGTTGCCATGCTGTACTGCTACCAGTGAACACGAGGGATTGGGTAACTTATAATGAACAGACATTTATTGTTTTTTTTTTTTATTATGGAGGCTGAGCCTGCCTTCAGTCCTTGGGTTTTGCTTGAAAGGTCAAAATTACCCAAAACACAGCATTGTAAAAATTCCAGGTACTGATCAGAATGTGGAAAGATAACTGTTTATAGAATGAGAATTGAAAATAGGCTGCAGAGCAAGCTTTGTTATCCTCAGTTGTGAGGGTTTCTGACTATTTAAACTTCTCACCTTTCTGTACATGTCTACCAGTGACTCCCAAGTCTCTGTGAGGTTATTTATTTATTTATTTTTGGATTGGTTGTGGGGTTTGAACTCTGAGCCTGGGTGCTGTCCCAGAGCAGTTCACCTCTAGGCTAGCTCTCTACTATTTGAGCCACAGTGCCACTTCCAGTTTTCTGAGTGGTTTATTGGAGATAAAAGTCTCATGGACTTTTTTGCCCAGCTGGCTTTGAACTGTGATCCTTATTTTTTTTTGCAACAAAAGAAACTATTTATTTGGAATATGCATTACCAGTACAAATTAGGAGACTGTAAAACCTACCCCGTTTTAGTATCATTAGAGAACACAAAAAGTTCAGTTGGAATCAAAAGGGCCAGAAGCCTGTGCTCTCACAGAAGCAGAAAAGCTTAAACTTTCAAAACCAAAACAGAGCAGAGCTTTGCAGGTTTATACTCTGCAAGAAACAAGAAAAAAGGCGGGAAAAAGGAAGGGGGGAATAAAACCAACAACCAAAGGAAAGCACTTCAAAATGAAATGCCAAAATAGAAGAAAAGAAGTAAGAGAGAAAGGGGTAGGGTAGGGACATTCAATTTTTTAAAAATTTATTTTAACAAAAGGGGAAAAAAAGATTACAAAAAATAGAGGTTTCCAGAAAGCTTTGAGCCAGGGATTGAAACCACAAAGGTGATGTGAAAAGCTCCTCATTATTTAGTAAGACCATACAAACAAGAGCTCAGCATTGGGGTGAAAATGCTTTCTGAAGCATTCCTCCGCAACTTGTCATTCGTTCTTCACTTTTCTAACTGAAATTCTAGCTTTCTGAGCAGATAACTTGTTGAATGAGTGGTGTCTAAAATTAAGGGGTTTTCCCCCCAGACAATATTGCTTTCTTTATTCCTTTAACTAATACAAACCATTCCAAATCCAGCCGGCTTTAAGCAGCCATTTAATTCAGAGGACTTTCAGCATACCAAACTTAATTTCTTAGCATGAAATCTACAGCATCAGTTCTGGCTTAGAATCTCACAAACTCTTCATTCAGAACCAGCATCTGATTCCTAGATCTACTAAGTTTGGCCAGTAGTGTCCACCACAGTAGTACCTCCTGTGGATTCTTCTAGAAGAAAAAATCCTCTCTAGTTGGAAGAGGACTTTCATGGAATGTTATGAACTGTGGAGAAAGAAAGCACTTGATTTTGACATTCAGAATCAACAAAGACAAAACCCTTTTCCTACAGTATAAGAAGATACTTTGGGACCTGTATTTGAATTTTTATTTTATTTATTTATTTATTCTTTTTTTTTTTTGGCCAGTCCTGGGGCTTGGACTCAGGGCCTGAGCACTGTCCCTGGCTTCTTTTTGCTCAAGGCTAGCACTCTGCCACTTGAGTCACAGCGCCACTTCTGGCCATTTTCTATATATGTGGTGCTGGGGAATTGAACCCAGGGCCTCATGTATACGGGGCAAGCACTCTTGCCACTAGGCCATATCCCCAGCCCCATGTACTTGAATTTTTAAAGAGCCAAAAATAGAAGCAAGTCCCTTACTATAGTTCTGAGGGACTGCTAGAGCACCACTCACTCTGGAAACACAGGTAAGCAGGGAGATTGAACCGTGATCCTTAGATCTCAGCCTCTTGAATAGCTAGGATTATAGGTGTGAGCCATCAGTGCCTGGCTACTCTGTGAATTTTGATGCTAAGGTTATACATAAATTAGATAAAGTGAGTAAATTCACAAGAATGAATCCTCTAATAATGAGTACTGTTAATGTGCTGGAGTAATGCTAACACCATCTCTTTGAAGATACACTGCCTCTTAACTCTGCTGTCTGGTCCATCAGAACATTGAAAAAGTGAAATCAAGGTAAGAGGCTGGGACTGAAGTAAGGCAGAAATGCAAAAGTGAATGCGGGACTCTCCAGTATCACAAATACATAACCTTCAAAAGTCTAAAGTTTTTGTTGCTATTTCTTGAATTGATAGAAGTTTCCTTGGCAACCATCTAGAAACACTACAGACTGTCTGCTCTATGTCTGGAGAACTATCCTGTTTAGGAAAAAAAAAGTTACTCTGAAGCAAAATTATAAATATCAGCAACAAAACAGAAAAACTTCCTGAGAAAAATTTCAAAGGAGAAACTTGGTTAAATTTATGTCCAATTGTGTTCAGTTTGAATGTCCTTAAGTGCAACGTGAATTATTTTTGAGTCAGTAAGTGGTCTTAGGGTTGACCATTCTATTGTTCTTGAGTGAAGTTTGCCTGGTCTCATGAGATATGGCAACCCCACCCATTTATAAAGCAGTTGACCCTCTTGAAGAAACCAAAATGCCTCCAGGAGAAGACCTAAAATTGCCCAAACTGCTTTAAGACTTGTTCTTGAACGAAACCCAGTCCTTCTTAGTAAATTGTAACTGCACATCTCCTAAAACAGTCTTCCATTCACATTAGCCCCTCCCCCTGGGTCTTGTCCAAACTGCTCCTTTTTTGTCTTATCTATCCTTTACCCTGTTGGTCTAACTAATCCACTGTCAAGAATGCTGGACTAAAAGTGTAATTAAGAAAAATCCTAATACCTTTGCAGTATTAATGTATTATCAACTAATATCAATCGTTGAATGTATACTAGGTAGCATTAGGCAAGGTCACAGTTCTCCATCTTAAGAGAGAGTTGTGATACAAACATGGAGACATGTTACCTCAATGTTTCTGCATTTATAGTTCACCAGGCTTTGTCATTTTTGAAAGAAAGTGATATTAATAAATATTTGTATCGGATAATAAGTTGCTTTAAAATGGATCAAGAATACATATGTGTATATATGCACACACATGTATGTATATGCATATGTATATACACATGAATACACATACATACATACATCTGCATGTGTGTACACACACACTCATACACACACAGTCTCTAGAGTAGAAGCTAAATGACCTGAGCCTTGAAATCAGTTGTTGGCTCAAGCAATTACTCTCTCTGCTTTTATGTTTATGTATTTATAAAATGAATGTTTTAGGCTAAAATTTTGCTTTCATTAGTTATTGGTTAGTTAATTCTCTCTCTACTGGAGCTTGAATTCATACTCTTTTGCTTACAGCTGGCACTCCACCCCTTGAGCTATGCCTCTAGCCTGGCATTTTACTGGTTAATTGGAGATAGTCTCATGGACTTTTCTGCAGGGGCTGCCTTTGAACTGTGATCCTCTAGGTCCAAGTCTTTTGAGTAGCTAGGATTGCGGGTATGAGCCACCAGCTCTTGACTTTGAAGACTGATGTTAGGATTTTGTTATTTTTTAAGGACTGTTATCCTGAATTGAGTTTATCTTGAAACTGACAAATAGAGATCATAATGCCCGTTAAGAGTATAGGACTTTAAAAACAATGTAAGTTTGAAATGCATTATTAGAAAGCTCTTAGATACAGCATCAAAAAATGCTAACTCTGAATCCTACACTGTTTCCTAAAAAATTTATGTGCATCTTTTCAAAAAACAACCCTCAATTGAGTTTTATTATCATCCTCTTTTTTTTCCCCCTTAAGTGATAGAAAGTGAATTTGAAGAGATTAATAATCTATCCAAGGTCAGCCAATAGTTGTTGGAATTAGTGCTCAATCCAAGATTCCAGACTTTAAGTTGTTTTTGTTTTGTTTTGTTTTTCTTCAGTAACGGCTTGAACTTCAGGGCCTAGGCACTGTCTGTCCTTCAGCATTTTTGCTCAAGGCTAGTGTTCTACCACTTTAAGCCACAGGTCAAGTTTTATTTATTTAATTTTTTTGGTGGCTAATTAGAGATAAGAGTCTCATAGACTTAATTGCCCAGGCTGGCTTAGAACCTTGATCCTCAGATCTGAGCCTCCTGAGCAGCTAGGATTTCAGGTGTGAGCCACCAGTGTCTGACTAAGGACTTCAGTCTATATACTAAACTATATCCCAAAGAAAAGTTTAAAATGTTCAGCTGCTGAGGACTTTGATACTCAAAAGACATTTGAAGAAGCAAGTTATTTAGAGTGATGAAGTATCAATCTGATACATTTATTATTCCTTAAAATTCCACCGGCATTCACCATCTCCCTTTTCTTCTATCTACTTTGAAATATCGATATTGTGTATTATTTTAAAATGGGAAAATGTATTTTGAGAGTGGGATTATACCATCTTAACATGGCTATTTTTCTCTTTGTGAGATGGCACTGTTTTGATTTTGCCAAAAGATCAAAGCAGTAGCAAAATAGAACTTCTTGTTTGTTTTGTTTTTTGCCTGTCCTGGGGCTTGAACTCAAGGACTGTCCCTGGCTTCTTTTTGCTCAAGGCAAGCACTCTACCACTTGAGCCACAGCACCACTTCCAGCTTTTTCTATATATGTGGTGCTGAGGATTCGAACCCAGGGCTTCATGTATGCGAGGCAAGCACTCTACCACTAGGCCATATTCCCAGCCCCAGAACTTCTTTAACTATCTGAAAAGACTTTAAAAGATTTTACTGTTGAAATATTTTACTATTGGAAAAGAAAATAAAGCTTCTTGGTAAATGAGAAGTGTGTAATCAGAGCTGAAATGAGATGATCTATTTTTAGAAAAGTTCATGACTCTCAAGACAACTGAGCAAATGGCAATATTTTCCTGTGAATAATAGCAAAACCCACATGACAGAATCCTGGGGACACTTCTGGAACTTTAAGACCTTGTAGAAAACAGATACACATTAAGTATATTATATTGCAACATATAATTGTGATACATGGTGACAGTTGCACCTTGTTATCTTGGGCTCCCTCTCAACAAAGGCTGGGCAAGAATACAGGAGGGTTCAGTAGATGAATGGATCAGGAAAATGTGGTACATATACACAATGGAATTTTATGCCTCTATCAGAAAGAATGACATTGTCCCATTTGTAAGGAAATGGAAGGACTTGGAAAAAATTATATTAAGTGAAGTGAGCCAGACCCAAAGAAACATGGACTCTATGGTCTCCCTTATTGGGAATAATTAGTACAGGTTTAGGCAAGTCATAGCAGAGCATCACAAGGCCCAATAGCTATACCCTTATGAACACATAAGATGATGCTAAGTGAAATGAACTCCATGTTATATGGAAACAGTTGTAACTACTTTCAACGTCCTATGTGTATCTGTAGCTTCTATTATTGATGATGTTCTTGTATCACCTTCCTGTGTTTGTACCTACACTATCTCTGTAATCTTATCTGAATATATTGGAAACCGTATATACTGGTATTGGAAGTAGGAAATTGAAAGGGAATACCAAATTTGAGAGACACAGGGTAAAAAAAGACAAACAACTACAAAAGCAATACTTGCAAAACTGTTTGTTGTAAGTAAACTGAACACCTCCGTGGGGGGGGGAGGGAAAGGGGGAGGAGGGAGGGGGGTATGAGGGACAAGGTAACAAACTGTACAAGAAATGTATCCAGTGCCTAACGTATGAAACTGTAACTTTTCTGTACATCAGTTTGATAATAAAAATTTGAAAAAAAAAAAAAAGAATACAGGAGGGTTGTTTATAGTTTTGTAGGGGTTTTGCTCCCTACCCTGGGCTGGACCTCAAACCCCGGACCTTGTTACTGGTAGGAAACACTCTTCACTGAGGAGTACCTCTACAGCTAACCCTCTGTTTTTAGACGGGGTCTTGTTATATCACCCAGGCTGGTCTCAAACTCACAATCCTCCTGCCTCTTTTTGTCTGTAGTCTGGAATTACAGGTTTGTACATACCTTCACCTCAGGTGCTCTTTTTATTTTAATGCATAATTGAATTAGGGCAGGTCCAAGGGCAACAAGTCTAGGTTTTCCTTCACACTCCCTCCTATCTTTTCCAAGAAAACTGGAAATGACCTTAGTTCTGGAATGTGGCTTGAGTCTGTTTTCATTTCCAGAACTAGTTTGCAGTTCAGTGATCCACATAGATCCCTTTGGGCTCCTTGTCATTCAGGCTCTCTCACCAGATAGTGATATCTTTGCTCTCATCAGATCCTGCTTCAGGCCTCAATCTTGTCTTACTTTCTACACTTTCCTCACCCAACACTCAGTGGTTACATAGCCAAGTTACCAGCTTGTGACTTCATCTCAGCACAACCCCCAGGGTCTCAGAAGAAAGTACACAGCTCAGTTTGGGTTCAGAGGTGCCCTCTGCTGGTTGTGATGGGACCTCAAAATTAAAGTCGAAACAGTTTATCAATTCATTAAATAAGAAGGGTGGGGATGTTAGCAAACAGGATAAGCACACAAGAACATGTTGTGTGTGTTCTAAAAGCATTTCAAATCTCTCTGGATTGTGCTTGGTTTATTATGACTTGCAGGAAGGTGGTCAGTGAGAATGAGACAGGGGTGATGGCTACATTTTGGCAATGTCTATCTGAAGACATTGTGTTGTTGTTTACCTGATTACTGGAGAGTGAGGATGAGGGGATTGCTAATAAGGGATACTGCCTAATAGTCTGAAATGCATAAAAGCACCCCAACAGCAAAGAAACATACAGCTTCCCCATAGTGAACCTGGATTATATAGGCTTGAGAAAGCTGATATTAGACTAACAGAAATGACAAGTTTTATCCAGGCACAGTAGTAATGCACCTTTATCACCAGCTTCCTGGGAGGCTGAGGCAAGAAGATCGTTTGTGACCAGGAGTACAAGCCTAGCCCAGGCAACACACTAAGACCGCATCTCTTAAACATAGATAAATGAATACAGAATTCATAGATAAATAAATAAGAAAACGAACAGTTCTGGAAAGAAAAAGAAGAATAACCAATAAATGTAGGAAGAAATGCTCACTATTACTGGACATAAAAGAAATGCAACTCAAAGTGCCATTGAGATTTCATCTCGCTCTGGTCAGAATAATTTCCAACAACAGCACAAAGAAGAACAAATACTGGTGACAATATGGGAAGAAGAGTGGAGGAAGCCTTATATGCTTTGATGCTTGTATGTAAGCTTTGCAACCACTAAGGAAATCAATATGTAGTTTCCTTGAAAAATAATTGAAGAAAAGGTCTACCATTCAATCCAGCAGTACCACTCTTGGGCTTCCAGCTGAAGAAATGTAAGTTAGGAAACAACAAAGACCTTTGCACACCTTTGTTCATTTCAGCACTGCTCACAGTAGCTACGGTATGGAAATAGCCCAGATGACTTACAATTGATGAATTGATTGAGAAAATGTAGTATATACATATCATACATATGTATATATACATGTATACACACACACACACATATATATATATATATACACATATCAACAATAAAATACTATGCAGCCATAAGGATGAATAAAATATCATTTGCAGGGACTGGATGTAAATGGAGATGGCTAAAAAGTTCTCTGACTTGGAAAAATGTAAAATACATGAAAAATCACTACACATTTGTTAGTGTGGCCTAAAAAAACCACTCTGCAACACTTAATGAGGAGGAGGAGGAGGCAGGACAACTGCAAATCTCATACATTATTAATGGATATAAAATAGTATAGCCACTTGGGGAAACAAGGCAATTTCTTATAAAATTAAGCATATACTTACCAAGGAAACTTACAATCCTGCTTCTGAGTATTTATTTAAGGCAAGTGAGAACTTATTTTAGTCACATAAAGCCTGTACACCAATGTTTATAGTATTACTTCATAATTACAAAAATGGGAATAGCCCATATGTCCTTAAATCAGTAAATGGATTAACAAACTACACAATTGTCTGTACAATGGAACAGAACTGTTGTGTTTTAGACCTCCAGTGTCACCTAAAGGCTATCTGTTGAAGGATTAGTTCCCCAGGGTGGTGCTAGCAGGAGATGCTAGAACCTTTAAGGGGTAGTGACTAGCTGGATAAAGTGAGGTCCTTGTGAATGTGCTCTGATAGCTCCAGTCTCTTTTGTGGCTTCCTGGCTGCCATGATGTGAGGAACTTTCCTCTGCCAGATATCCTCCTTTATGATTGTCATCTTGCCTTAGGCACAAAAGACTAAGAGGCCAATAGACTGTGAACTGGAACTTCTGAAACTATCAAAAGAAGTCCTTCCTTCCTTCTTTCCTTCCTTCCTTCCTTCCTTCCTTCCTTCCTTCCTTCCTTCCTTCCTTCCTTCCTTCCTTCCTTCCTTCCTTCCTTCCTTCCTTCCTTCCTTCCTTTCTTTCTCCATTCCTTTTTCTCTTTTCCTTCCCTTTCCCCTTTCCTTTTTTCCTTTTCTTCTTTACTTGAATGCTGGTCCTGGGGCTTGAACTCAGGGTGTAGGTGATGTCCCTGAACTTTTTTTTAACTTTTTCTGTTTATTTATTCATTTTTCAGTCATGGGGCTTGAACTCAGGGCCTGGGCACTGACCTTGAATCAATCAATCAGCCAATCAATCAATCTGTGTGTCTATCTCCCCCCACCCCTCTTTCATCATGGAGCTTGAACTCAGGGCCTGAGCACTCTACCTGAACTCCTTGGCTCAAAGCTAGTGCTCTACCACTTTGAGCCACAGCACCACTTCAAGTTTTTGAGAGAAGAGTCCCACAGGGACTTCTCTGCCAGGGCTGGCTTTAAACCACAGTCCTCAGATCTTAGCCTCCTGAGAAGCTAGGATTATAGGCATGAGCAACCAGCACCTTGCTCCTTTTTTTTTTTTTTTTTTTTAAGTCAAGGCTGGTGCTCTATAATTTTAGCCACAGCTCCACTTTCAGCTTTTGGCAGCTGCTTGAAGATTAGAGTTTCATGGACTTTTCTGCTGGTCTGACTTTGAGCTGTAATCCTTAGATCTCAGCCTCTTGAGAAACTAGGATTACAGGCATGAGGTACCAGCACCCAGCTAGTTGGTTCTCTTAGCTATTTTGTCACAATGACAGCTAACTTATATCAAAACTCAATAATAAAAGTTGATAAGACAAATTTCAAAAGGATTATATAAAGTAAAAGAAGTCCCATTTACATGAAATCCTGGAAAAGGCAAAATGATAATAAGTAGAAATTATAAGAATAACAAGAGATTATAAGAAGAAGCTATATTAGTAGTTTGAAAGGTTGAGGACAGAGTACAAGAGTTAAGTACAGGGGGAGCACAGTTTTGGAGTGATGCTACAACTATTCTAGGTCTTGATTTGGGTGACTGTTATGACTACTTTTATCTAAAGTCAAATAATATAGAACCAAAAAAAAAGAAGTACTTTCATATGCAAATTTAAAATATCACACTGGGCACTGGTTGCTCATGCCTATGTTCTTAGCTACTCAGGAGGCTGAGATCTGAGGACTGTGTTTTGAAGCCAGCCTAGGCAGAAAAGTGCCCCCTGAGACACTTATCTCTAATTAATCACTCAAAAACAAGGAGTGGCATGTGGTTTAAGTGGTAGAGCACTAGCCTTGCGCACAAAGAGGCTCAGGAACAGTGCCCAGGCCCTGAGTTCAAGCCCTACAACTGACAAAAAAAGAGTTACTAACATTTATTTTTAAAAAGAAGAAAGCAACAAATCATCCAAAATCTTTTATTCCCAAATAAGGACTTTGATAGTCCTTTAATATATCTACAGGCATTTCATTATGAATAAGAATGGATAAAAATAATGGATAATTAGAAACAGAGATTACCCTCTAATGTTTAAATATAAACTCAATTGTTATAAATAACACTATGTTTACTTTTACTTGATTTACACATAAAATCATGTTATAAATAATATTAGAAAATTAATTTACTTGAGTTCAACCAAAGAAGTAGAAACTGAAGAGAAAAGGAAGCTGTTGATGAATTTCTAGTGATGGTCTTTGCATTAGAAAGAGTTTCTGAAGAAAATATCCATCTAGGGTAAAGAAAAGAAATAATGAAAAACATTGAGTTGCTAACTTTTTTTTTTTTTTTTTGCCAGTCCTAGGGCTTGAACTCCAGGCTTGGGCACAGTCCCTGAGCCTTTGTGCTCAAAGCTAGCACTCTACCCACTGAGCCATAGTGGCACTTCCTGCTTTTTCTGTGTATGTGGTACTGAGGAATCAAACCCAGGGCTTCATGCATGCTAGGTAAGCACTCGACCATGAAGCCACATTCCCAGCCCATGAGTTGGTAACTTTTAAAAGAAGATATGCTTAACTGTAGAAAGGACAGACTGACTCCCTATTAGGAAAAAAAAAAAAATATATATATATATATATGATGAATTCCCACATTTTCTCTCATCTCCCTTTCTGCAAACCTTATGGGTATTGTTGATCATTTGTTTGAATTTTGCCAGTAATTATAACGTTTGGATCTTTGGTCATAATTCTCCCAGTTATTTAGTTTTAATTTAGTGTTTAAAAACCTTCAGTGGTTATTACTAACCCTTACCATGACTTTTAAAAATTCTTGTTTATTTTGATACAACTTCAGTTGGCTAGATGACACAGTTGAATGGTTTTTCTCAGAAGAGTTTCATGGGTGCTATAAGACCAGAGTTATCTAAAATTTTGATAAATAACAGCTGCCTATTACCTTTAAAGAACTGTGCAGTTTGTAACATCACTAGGGTAGAATTCTCTTTAGAACGTTGTAAACATTATTCTTTATATCATAGTATGACAAAATGTGTTAAGGAGTTCTTTAAGGCATGTTTAATTCTTCCCTCCTTTCTGCCTGTGTGCTTTAAATATTCTCTCTCTTTCTCTGTCTCTCAACAATACTGGGAGTTCAACCCCAGGGTCTTGTGCATGCTCAGCAGGGGTCCTCTACCATTCAGCTATATCTCTAGCTCTTGAAATAGTCTAATTATAGATATCTAACTAACAAATTATATATCTTAGTCAGAAAATTAAGAATCAAAATATTATGAATATGAACCAAATATTGATTTTTTTTCTTTTCATGACTCTGGTAGTGTGTGTGTGTGTGTGTGTGTGTGTGTGTGTGTGTGTGTGTGTGTGTACTGATCCTTGGGCTGGAACTACACCTACTCATTTACATATTCTATGAATGCTTTCATACTAGAAGACTAGAAGTTATTATAATGGATATCAGATAGCTTTCAAATCTAAAATATTTATTCTGAGGCTCTACAGAAAGATTACCAACATCTGCAACATACTGCTAATTGATAACAAAGCTTTAAGTCTGTAATCAGAGGAAACTACAGAATTCCCTAGTAGATTTCTAGGTCTAAAATAATTTGAAAAGGTAGAGTGAAATTCCTTCAGATCTCATGTAATGCTTCCCCTGACCTTTTTTTTTTTTTTGCTCAAGGCTAATGCTTTATCACTTGAGCCACAGCTGTAGGTGGGTACTTTTAATCAGTTTTTCTATCATTTCAGAGAACCAATCATTGTTTTTTAAGAGGACAACTTTAAAAACATTGATTGATAAGTTGATAGTTCATTTCTTCATGCTTAATTTGTCTTATTAAAAAGCAAAAAAGCAAAGCACTTTAAGGAGTCTTCCCCCAGCTTTCAGACTTGAATCCCTTCTTCCTCTTGACTAATATGGAAGTAATGAAGTCCACAGTCTCCTTGTCAGAAGTAACCACATGAAGCCAACCACAAAGGTTATTCTTCTCAAGGTATTTCTTGGTAAGTTATTTCAAATGCCTGCTAGAGAACAGCTTCTCAGAAACAACTGTGATTTTATTCTTGAAGCATTCAATGTGAGTGACATTCCTGAGATTGCTAGTTTTTCCATTGCCTTTAAGTTCCTTCCATAAAATTTGTACCTATTTTCAAAAAAAAAAAAATCAAGGAAGAAAACCCTAGAAATGGGAGGTGAGAGAAAACACACACACACACACACACACACACACACACACACACACACACACACACAACAAAAACACCAACAAAAAAACCCAACACCACAAAAACTGAGATACTCACTAGGGAAGGTATCATAATTTTCATTCTACTACCGGGTGTATAAAGTCCAAATTAAACTTCCAAATTGACTTTTTATTTTTGGCCAGTCCTGGGGCTTGTACTCAGGGCCTGGACACTGTCCCTGAGCTCCTTTTGCTCAAGGCTAGCACTCTACCACTTGAGCCACAGTGCTACTTCAGGATTTTTCTGTGTATGTGGTACTGAGGAATTGAACCCAGGGCTTCATGCATGCTAGGCAAGCACTCTGTCACTAAGCCGCATTCCCAGCCCTCAGATTGACTTCTTGTTTTTCAAGATTGTCTTGAGAGCCAGTTGTGTGATCAGAGAGACCAATTATTTTATCTAGAATTGTCATTTTCCTCCATTTTTTTTAATAGCAGGATTTGAATTCAAGGCTTTGTGCCGCTAGGCCAGCACTTTACAGCTTGATTATGTCTGTAGCCATTTTTACTCTGGGTAATTTTTGAAATTATAAACATCACTTGTTGCCCAGACTAGCCTGAACCACTATCCTATTTCACTTACTGTTGTAGCTAGAAGAACCGGCTCACATCACCAGGCTCAGCTCTTGGTTGAGATGTAGTCCAGGGAAGTTTTGGGGCTGGGAATTATGATAGTCTCAGTCTCCACCTTTCAAATAGCTAAATCATCATCATCTGCTTCCTCTTCCCCTTTTCCTTCTCCCTCTTGCCCACCCTCCCTCCCCCCTTCTCTCTCCTCCCCATTCTGGACTCAGGGCTTTTTATTTGTTAGGCTGGCTTAATACTACTGAGCCACTTCTTCATCCCTGCATTTCAGCAATTATTTTTAGGATAGGGTGTCATTTCTAGTCTAAGTGAATATCTACACTACTGTTTGCCTATATTAGGCTTCCCATAATTGCTGGGACTATAGAAATATGTTTCCACATCTAAATTTCTTTTATGCTAAGAGTTTGATATACTTTTTCTGTCTATGCTGGCCTGGAATGGAGATCTTCCAGTGTTTAACATCCTAATTAGATAAGACTACAGGTATGAATCACTGGTGCCTGGCCTCTGAATTATCATTACTTTTTCCTGCTATTTTTATTTAGTATATATGCTAACATAGTCTCATAGTACAAAGGCAGTTTAGAAGAAGAAGAATCCTTTTAGCATTCAGATACAAATAGAACTATGCAATAAAAATATCCTTATCTAGCTACCACAAAAAAGCCAAAAATGCAAAAAAAAATTCATTCACAAGTAGATATCTAAGTAGATCTAACTTGGTGTTCTTTATAAAAGACTCAAAAGACAAGAAAAAGCACCTTAAAACCTAAAATTAATTTTTAAAAATTGTTTACTAATCTATTGGTCTCTAGCACCATTTCCTGTTTTCTGTTGGCTTGGTTGGTAACTGTTCATTTTCTTGGTCTTTTTGCTGATCCAGCTACAACTTTTCCATGAGTGCTATCAAATTTTGCACTTCTTTTCTCTTTTTTTTCTTTTTGCCTTTTCTGTTAATGTAGTGCTAAGGAATCAAACCCAGAGCTTAATGCCTGCAAAGCAAGCACTCTACCACTAAGCCACACTCCCAGCCCCATGGTATGTCATTAAATATATATATATATATATATATATATATATATATATATATATTAGCTGTTGCTGAACAATAAGGGCTTGATCTCAGGGCTTTGCATTCTTACTTGGCTTTTTTCCTTAAGGCTGATGCTCTACCACCTGTGTCACAGCTCCATTTCTAGTTTTTTTGCTGGTTAGTTGGATGTAGGAGTCTCATAGACTTTACTAACTGGACTGGCTTCAAACCATGATCCTCAGAGCTCAGCCTACTGAGTAGCTAGGATTATCGATGTGAGCCACCAATGCCCAGCACTGCTTCCTGTGGTTCGTATTCATTCCTACAACTCAGCACAGTACTCTCGCAATGAGTCCTCTCAATGTGTGCAGACCCTGACTGATTTTCCCAGGCCCCCTTCCCAGCCTCTCACTTCATTTACAAATTGAAGACAATAAATGAGTCATTGCTAACTTTCATTTTTCAGTGCAATGCTTCTGATTTTTCCTACATTAGCAACCAAGTTTTGAAGTTTATAGCATAAGATTGATCTTTGGAATGTATTGATCTTTGGAATGCTTATGTATTTGTCAGATTTAAAAAATTTTCCTTCCATTTTGGATTTCTTTAATAATATTAAGAATGGAGATTCTGCAATTCTGCTTTGTTAGAGCATCTTTACATAGAAGTATGTGTACACCATGCTTCATACATGAGGCCAGTTTTCTTATCTATAAAGTAGGAGTAAAGCCTTTTATTAAATGACGAAAGATGACATGAGATCTGAAGGAAATTCTACTTCTTCAAATTATTTTGGACCTAGAAATCTACTAGGGAATCCTGTAGTTTCCCTTGATTTCAAAGAATTACAGCGTTGTTAGCAATTAGCAAAATGTTCCAGATGTTGGCAAACTTTTCCTGTAGGGCTTCAAAGTATACTTTAGATTTTCAAAACTATCTGGTATCTATTATAATGACTTCTGGTCTTCTAGTATGAAAGCATTCATAGACAATATATAAACGAGTGGGTGTAGCTGTGTTCTGAAGAAATGTTATTTAGACATTAAAATTTCAGTTCCACATATTTTTTACATGTTGCAAATATTTACCCAGGGCTTTCCACATGCTAAGCAGATGCTATGACTAAGTCATGTTCTCATTTTTTTTATTTTTTTAAATTATTTAAAATATAAAATGAAACCATTCTTGTCTCATGAACCATACAAAATAAAAGGCAGGAGACCAGACACAATGTACATGATATAGTTTTTTGACATACATCAACACTGGTACATACATACATCAACACTCTATGCCCTTGATGGCATGAATGATCTGAGCCTTTACTGCTCCTCTTAAAATCCCCTTTGAAGTCAAGCCTGGTGGCTCATACCTGTATCGTCGTCTGAAGCCAACCAAACAGACAAATCTCTGAGACTCTTCAATTAAGCAGGAAAAAGCCAGACATGGAGGTGAGGCTCAAATGGTTGAATGCTAGCCTCGAGTGAAAAAGCTCAGCACGAGTATGAGGCCCTGAGTTGAAGCCTCAGCACTGGCCCCCAAAACAACAATAACAATGAAACTCTCCTTTGAGAGAAATTATTAAATATAACTAGAGGGGCTGGGAATATGGCCTAGTGGCAAAAGCGCTTGCCTCATATACAAGAAGCCCTGGGTTCAATTCTCGAGCACCACAACAGCCAGAAGTGGTGCTATGGCTCAAGTGGCAGAATGCTAGCCTTGAGCAAAAAGAAGCCAGGAACAGTGTTCAGGCCTTGAGTCCAAGCCCCAGGACTGCCCCCCCAAATATATATAAATATATATCTCTATATAAATATAGATATCTCTATATAAATATATAATATATAAAATATATAATAGATATCTGTATATAGATCTATATAGGTATATAAATCTATATATATCTATATACAGATATCTATGTATATCTATATCTAGAAAGGTATGTTACCTATACACTAGTAATTTCAGATTTAGGTTAAGTCATACCACTGGGTGACTATTAATTTGAACCAACCCAAAACTAAACAGACTCTTTCACTAAATTAAAATATACTGTTATGCCTTCTACTCCTTTCAGTGGTTATTAAAAAGAATCAAAGAATTTTACTTGAGCATTTGCATCTGTGAATTACTTGTTAAAAACACTTCCCAACAAACCACTCCATGTCCTTGCATAAAGCGCCTGGATAGGATACATTGCAAAACTGTCTCTGAGTTGAACCTCTGTTTTCCTAGTTCTTTTCTTTAAAAAAAAAAAAATTGACATCAGAGCTGGACACATACTTCTGAGTCTACCTACTAAGGAGATAGATCTGAGGATCACAGTTCAAAGCCAGTCTAGGCAAGAAAGTCTGTGAGACTTTTATCTCCAATTAACCACCAAAACTCCAGAAATGGAGCTGTGACTGAAGCCTTGAACATAAAAAGCTCAGGGACAGCACCCAGGACTGCCTCCTTCCACTAAACAATTGATATCAATTACTTGTATAACAAGTCACTTTTAACAAGTCCATTTTTATATACTTCATAGTTCTCTCACAGTCATTTTTATAGTTATTTTTCTCTCTCAGCTAAGTGTACACCTTTAAAAACAATATTTTTTTGAGGGGGTGAGGGCGGTACTTGGTTTGAATTCAAGGGCCACACCCAAAGCTAACTACAGGCAGCTCTTAACAAACTCACCTATGTACGTTGGGTTCTGAGAAGGTTAGGCTTAGACTTTACTCTCAATCACAGCAATAATATTTCCATAGGACTATCATCTGCTACAACTCCAGAGGCCTCAAATTAAGAGAATATTGCTGATACATAGATGAGAAAATTTGGTCTCAGAAGACAATGAGACCTTCTTTCTGTATCTACTCAAACCAGGTGTCTTGAAGAGCCATTTTTCTCTAAAAGGGGGATATCTTTTATTATCTTTTATGCTTCCTTGAAATTGATCATTATGTTCTCCTGGAGGAAGATAACAAAGAACTACTTTCTGGGGAAAAATATTACCTGTAGAGTCTTTATGGGCTTTGTTTGAAAGCACTCACTGTGTTTAGTTAAGAACACATTCCCTTGGGATTAAGAGGAGGATGGGGGGTGTGGAGCGGGGACTTGAGAAACATTTGTGAGAACCTCAGGCCATTACTGTACTTTTTTGGTCAGTTGTGGGGCTTGAACTCAGGGCCTGGATGCTATTCCTGAATGCTTTCCTCCAAGACTAGCACTCTACCACTTTGAGCCACAGTTCCACTTCTGGTTTTCTTGTGGTTAATTGGAGATAAGAGTCTCACAGATTTTCCTGCCCAGGCTGTCTTTAAACCATGATTCTCCGATCTTAACCTCCTAAGTAGCTAGCATTACAGGTATGAACCACTGATGCCCAGCCAATTATACTTCTTTTTATGCCAGATTATATCTGTGACTTCTTAGACAATACTCTAAGAAGTTTCACTGAACACAGTCCAGCCCTCATTAACCAAGTAAAATGCATGACTGAGCTTGTAACAAGATCTGATATTTACAAAGCGGCATTACATATATTTCCTTGGAAAGATTACTCATTCGCTCTCAAAGACTTTAGTAATCTGAATCTTTCAGAAATTAAGGAATCATTTAAAGTAGAATTCATACTCATACCTATGTAATTCAGAGATACTGTTACACTGTGGTCATGTGGTTACTCATGGAGTTTGAGTTTACACTTTTATCTCCATGTGTTGGTAAAAAATTTATACCTTTGCTTTCTCTCTTTCTCTCAAAAACACTATCACATATCTCTTGAAATCTTTCACTGTGGGACTTTGGTTGGTTGTTCTAAATTGGGTATTTAGCTTGGTGTATATCCAATGATGAGGGTTGGTTGTTTCACAGTTCATTAGTTGAAATGTGATCTCACTTTTTGTCTAACATTTCTGTTTTTTGTTTTGTTTTTGGCAGTCCTGGGACTTGAACTCAGGGCCTGAGCACTTTCCCTGGCTTCTTTTTGCTCAAGGTGAGCACTCTGCCACTTGAGCCACAGCATCACCTCTGGCCTTTTTCTATATATGTGGTACTGAGGAATCGAACCCAGGGCTTCATGTATACGAGGCGAGCACTTTACATCTAGGCCGTATTCCCAGCCATGACTTTTTGTCTAACATTTCTAACATTTGTCTAACATTTCTGAGTATTTTTTTTATTGTTTTTCTGCTAGTTTTAGAATAAAATGCTTTGACACAAATTTAGATTAAAGGTCATAAAGCCATTATGTGGAGTCATGATCAATATTTTTTTTCCCCTCCGGTAAAATTCCTGCTCCTGTGTCCTTGACAGTTTTCCTTGAGCTGATGGCATCAATTTGATTTATTCTGCCTGTTTGGGACATTCTGGTCTACTTTGGTATGTCTCTTGAACATCTGATCCCCTATGTACTGCTATACTGAGAGGGGCCCAGGATTTCTACATGAGAAGTGAAACATATTATACTTACTCTCAGAAAAGACAAATGGGAACTATAGGAAAAGGAGGCTGTTAAGCTATACTAGGACTTCTGGAGATCCTCTTGTTTCATCCTCTGTAAGGCTGGAATTAAAATTCTGCATCACATGCCTGGATGAAAAGGAGTCTTTTAAAACCTCAGAATACAGAGATGTCTGTCTGATCCTGTTCAGTCTTTAAAGACCTGATTCTTAGCATGGCCAGGGATTTACAACATGCATGAACCAGTTGCTGTACTTATCAGATGCCATGTTTGGGCCTGCATTTGCATTGTTTATTTCTCTTGATATACTCCAGAAAATATTTGAGTATAGATACAAATAAAAGTACAGATACACTAAGATCAATAAGTAATAACACATAAATCTAAGCAGAGAAGAATAGATATTATGCTTAACTGTTACCTGAAAACCATGGCATTGTTACTAAGGAAGCCTGATCCTGAGCTTTCTAGTACCCTTGGTAAAACAGGAGCTATGCAAGTTTTTATCATTTTTTAATTTCATGTAGCTTAATATATATGTATATATATGTGGATTTTACTTATCTATCAGGAAAAATAATATTACGTCATTTGCAGGGAAATGAATGGACCTGGAAAAATTATGTTAACTAAATAAAGTCATGATCAGGGAGATAAAGAAACCATATTTTCTCTCCCATATGAAAGTTTAGATCTTAATTATAAACATATATTAAAATATGTACAGGGCCAAATGCATCTATACACAAACATATTGTCTGAAATATGGTATTTTAGAGGAGGTTTTCAATGCTGTAACTTCTTTGAACAACTAACTTAGTCTAAGAAAAGAACTACCAAGAAGCTGAAATATGTGTTCTTGGGAATGAAGGAGGTGAGATGAATAGAGAAAGAGTGGGTGAACACGGTCATCATATTCAATGTACATATGTGAAAATGGAACTAGGTAACTTGCGGGGATGGGTGGGATTGGCAGAGATGGTGGAGAATAATCAAGGAGTAATCAAAATGACATTGACTAAGATACATTATGCTCACAAGCTCAAAAATTCATTTGTTGGGGTGAAACCCCTTTGTATAACTAGTTAAAATAACCCCCCACAAAGTATTTGTTAATTAGGAAAAAATTCTGTCATAGCTGTGAGCTCTCTGAGGAATTTTCCATGAAGAAGTTATCTAAGAGGCACTAAGCAATATAATAAACATTAGGTATCCTAATAGAAACCTAAAATTGTCACAGTTGTTCAACAGAAGGAAGAGGAGGAAGAGAAGGAATGGGGAGGAGTAAGAAGAAGAGGAGGAGGAAGTAGAGGAGGAAGGAAAGGAGGGGGAAGAGAAGAAAGAGAAGAAAGGAAAGGAAGAGAAAGAAAAAAGAAAGAGAGAAAGAATGAATGAAAGAGGAAGGAAGGAAGAAAGAACGAGAGAAAGAAGAAGGAAGGAAAGAAGGGAGGAAAGAAGGAAGGAAGGAAGGAAGGAAGGAAGGAAGGAAGGAAGGAAGGAAAAGGCAGCAGCCAGGAAAGCAATCCCATTTACAATAGTTAAAAAAAAAAAAACACAAACTTAACCAAAGATGTTAAAGGACTGTACACTGATTAGGCACTGAAGAAAGATATTGTAGAAGACATTTGAAAATCTGGTAGAAGACATTTCCTATGTTCATGGATCAGCACAATAAATATTGTTTAAATGGCCATTTTTTTTTTTACCACAAATGCCTTGCAAATTCTGTGTCATCTCTATCAAAATCCCATTGATTCTTAACAGAAATCGCAAAAAAAAAATTCTAAAATTTACAAGGAAACATAAGAGACTCCAAATTGTGAAAGCAACCCCAAGCAACAAAGAGCAATGCTGGAGCTATCACAATACCAATGTATACTACAGACCTGTGGTAACACAAAACAGTGTGGTATTGGCACAAAACAAGACATAGTGATCAATAGAATGGTGTAGAAGCCTCACAAATAAGCCCAAGGAAGTACTACCATCTGAGTATTGACAAAAATCTTAAAAATGTATATTGAGGGGCTGGGAATATGGCCTAGTGGCACGAGTGCTTGCTTGGTATACATGAAGCCCTGGGTTTGATTCCTCAGCACCACATATATAGCAAAGGCCAGACGTAGCACTGTGGCTCAGGAGGTAGAGTGCTCACCTTGAGCAAAAAGAAGCCAGGGATAGTGCTCAGTCCCTGAGTCCAAGCTCCAGGACTGGCAAAAAAAAAAAATTGAAAAAATAAAATAAAATAAAGATTATTTAACAAATGGTGCTAGAAAAACCTGGATGTCCACATGGAGGACAGCTTTCATCCTGTAAAAAAAAGTCATTTCAAAAGAACCAAAGCATCATCATTGGAACCCCAAACAGACAGAACAAAAAGGTAGAAGAAGAAATTCATTCCTTTGCTTCTTGCTTCTCTGCTTGACCAAGAATATTAGATTTCTACTCTTGGCAAGAATGGAAGTCATAGGCTCTCCTGGTTCTCAATACTTTTGGACTGGGACTGGAACCCTACCACTGCCTATTCTGGGTCACTATCTCACAGATGACAGATAATGGGTCTTAGCTTCCAGAATTATGTGAGCCAATTCCTCAGGATAAGTCTACCTTCCTTCAAGTTACTTGAGAAAACTATGACTAATACAGATGTAGCTAAAGAATATGGTTTCACTTTGCAATAAGGGGCCAAGAAAAATCCTCAGATCTTTCATTAAACACACATTCTACCCTCTTCCTCAAGCTCGTTCTGCCATAATTTCTCCTTTCACTTAACAACTGTATCTTCTTTCATTCTTCAACTTCATGGTATCTTCTGTGAATCTTCTATGAACCCATGACTGCTCACTGGCCACAACTTACAGGACCAAGGAACTAAAGAGTCCTACAAACACAGCATTTCCCCTTTATCCATCATTTCACTTTGCACCATTTCAATTTCCCAGGGTTCACCCTGGTCTGAAATTAATTAAGTGGAAAATTCCAGTAACAACTCATTCACAGGCTTCAAACTGCAAAGCCATTCCAACAGTGTGATGAAATCTTTACCCGCATTATTCCATTCTGCTCAGGAAATGAATCGTCCCTGTGTCATATATGTCCATACTGGATATCTTCCCTGCCCAATTAGTCACTGCGTTGTTATCTGATAACTAAGCAGATGGACTTGTGGTATATCACAGTGCTCATGTTTAAGTAATCCTTGTAACTCAGTCACAGTGTCTCACGTAGGCATTCATCTTATCACATCACCACCAGAAGAAGACTTGAGTGCAGTGTAATAATATAGTTTAAGAGATGGGAGAGACCATACACGCATAATGTTGATTACAGTATACTGTTATACTTGTTCTATTTTATTATTAGCTATTGTTATTAAGTAGTCATTAGTTATTAATCTCTTCAAACTAAACATCATTGCAGGTATGCATGTATAAGAAAACTGTGTGTGTGTGTGTATGTGTGTATCCATTTGACAGGAGATTAATATCAAATTAATAAAGTTTAAACAAACAATCCAGTCACTAAGGTATAGAAAATTTAACATCTTTATCCATCAGGGAAATGCAAATCAACCTGGGCATGATTTTTCATGCTTGTAAGCTCAGCACTCTGGAGTTTGAGGCAAGAAGATTGTTGTAAATTTCAGGCCAGCCTGGACTACTGAGTGAGACTCCATCTCAAAATGCAAATGAAAACAAGCCCAAATGAAACAAAAACTAATTTGGGATTTCAGCTCATTTGAATCAGAATGGTTCTCCTAAGGAAAACAAACCCAACAAATACAAAAATCCTAGGAGCAAAATACCCTGAAGCAATGTTGGAATGTAAACTAGTGCAACCACTGTGGAAATCAGTGTGGATTTTCCTAAAACAAAAAACTACAAACAAAACCTCTATATGATTCAGCTATACTACTTATTAGTTATCCTCCAAAGAATCAAAGTCAGATTACTATAGAGACACCTGCATACTCAAGTTTATTGCTATATTCTTCACAATAGTCAAATTATAGAACCAGCCTAGATGCTTATCAATTGATGAATGGATAAAGTAAATGTGATATATACACACAGAGTTTCATTTGGCCATAAAGAAAAATGAAATTTTGTCATTTGTAGGAAAAATGGATGGGACTGGGGTTTGACATGTTAAGCAAAATAAGCCACTCACACAAAGAAAAGACTCTGGGGAGGCAGAGGATGGTATGGGAGAAAAACTAGGTATGAGGAAGGAAAATGAGGAGGAGGGATAAGAAAGGATAATAGAGGGATGGGGGTGAGAATGTAATTCAGTAGCTAGCATATGTGAAGCCCTGTTCAATACTAGCAATGAGAGAAAGAGAGAGAGACAGAGAGACAGACAGAGAGAGAGACAGAGAGGCAGAGAGAGATAGAGAGACAGAGAATTTTATAAGTTAGCAATGAGTAGATATGATCAAAGCAAATTATATTCATATACAGAAACATCACAAGGTCATAATGAAAACTAGTGCTTTGTAGAATTAGTATATGATAAAAGGAAAAGGAAAGGACAATGAAGAGGAGGAGGAGGGGGAAGAGGAGGGAGGAAGAGAAGGAGGAAAAGAAAGGAGGAGGAAGAAGAGGGGAAATCTTTATAGTCCTATAGCCCCTTTGGAGGTTGATATAGAATGATTGCTTGAGACTACAAACTCAAAAAGCAGCTCCTTGGTAGAGAACAATGTATAAAGCAGCTGCAGTTGGAAGGACTTGAGAGAAAAGACATATGTTATTGATTATTTGCTGTTTGCTTTTGTGCTGGTCCTAGAGCTTGAACTCAGGGTACTGTCCCTAAGTTTTTTTACTCTATCATTTGTGCTATAGTTCCAATTCTGTGAAGCACTTAATTCATCCCTTTTGAGCTTTAGGGAATTCCTATGGGAAAAGTACTGTTATTTTCCTCTTTGATACATATAGTAATGGAGTTAGTGGTACTGAATAACTTATTAAAGGTCATAGAGCTAGTAAATAGTACTAGAATCCAAAACTATATATTTATCCTTGTATCACTGTCCAATGCTTCCTGTTGTCATTTATGGTTGTTATCCTTTGTATTTTAGACTTTTATGGTCTATTAAGATTTCCATTGTGAGAAAACTAGGGAGGGAGTGACACTTTTCAGAAAGAAATGTATTGACCCCACTGTATATCACCTTTACAATAAAAACTTAAAAAATGATTTCCATTGTTCATAATGTCATGTTGTCAATTATTGGAATGTATTCAAAATGTGCTTACTCAATGTTGGTGAAATTTCTGTCTGGTTTCTAACGGGATATCAGGTTTAGCATTGAATCACTCAGTTATTTCCTTCCAGAGAAGCAGATAGAAGGTGGCACTTGGCTCAGAAGACAGAATTTGCTGCGCACAGGGAAGGTCCATCAAGTTACGGCTCAAAGAAAGTAATTTTTCTAGAATCTTAGACTTGGAAGTAATGCTGCATAGATCACCTACAATCTCTACCTGTTATGTGATTTATCTCTACCATTTAGTTCAACTATTCATCTTTAGTATTTCATCATATTGAAATACTCAGAGAGAATGTCCAAGAAATTTAGAGAAGGGCCCACAGGCTTGACCTAAGAATTTCATTTTTTCTAAACTTTGATAGTCTTTGGTTTCCCCATAGATTTACTGGTGGCAGGAAATGGAAGCTACATCAGTCTCCATAATTTTCTTGAAAGTTTGTCTTGCTGTCTAAAAAAGGACCCCGTTATGCTGGCAAAAAAACAGCAACACAAACTAAGAAGCCAGGTTGGATGGCTCCGTTTGATTTCTGATATCTAGAAGTCAGAAGGATTGGAAGCAAAGATTGAAAATGACTCAGTATATAATTTAATTTGGAAAGTGGAACTAATGAAATAGAAACAGTTTTATTTCTGGGAAATGAAACAAAGACATAAAAGCTGAGGAACAACAACAACAGCATGAATAACATTAGTCACAACAGAGCCAAGCCCATCATCCACAAAAGTTAAAGTCTTACTTTATTTAGATGTTCAGAATAATTATTCCTCAAGAAAATTGGCTTTTTATTGAGTTTTCAGTTCGCTTAAAGTCGTGTATGTTGTTTACTTTATTGTCTTAAATTTCTTAGTTCTGTGTGTGTGTGTGTGTGTGTGTGTGTGTGTGTGTGTATGTATGCATGTGCACACATGTGCTGGTACTGGGGCTTGAACTCAGGGCCTGTGTGCTGTTGCTTAGATTTACTCCTCAAGGCAGGCACTATACCACATTAGCACAGCTCTATTTCTGGCTTTTGGTGGTTAATTGTAGGTAAGAATCTCATATACTTGCCTGCCTGAGCTGTCTTTAAACTGCTATCCTTAAATCTCAGCCTCCATAGTAGCTAGGAATGCAGGTGTGAGCCATGAACTATTATATAATATATATGATATACATAATATATTTCTATATATGAGACATGTCACATATGTATAATTTCAACTTTTATGCTTAGAGTTAATAGTCAAGAGAATTTTGTGCTCAAACCTTGGTTTTAGAGGGATAGTTGGTAAACATAGGAGATAGTTTGCTTTTTTGTTTGTTTGTTTTTTGCCAGTCCTGGGGCTTGAACTCAGGCCTGAGCACTGTCCCTGGCTTCTTTTTGCTCAAGGCTAGCACTCTACCACTTAGCCACAGCACTACTTCAGGCTTTTTTCTATATGTGTGGTGCTGAGTAATCAAACCCTGTACTTCATGTATGTGAGGCAAGCACTCTACCACTGGGCCATATAACCAGGCCCATATTTTGCTTTTTTGGAAATTGGTTTTCATTTAAAATTTTGTTGTTGTTGTTGTTGTTGTTATAAAGGTGATGTCCAGAGGGGTTACAGTTCTATAAGTCAGGTAAAGAGTACATTTCTTTTTGGACAGTGTCACCTTTGACTTTCTTTTTAGCTTATTTTAGGAGAATGGATGTCAAGAACTTAAATTCTGTTATCAACTTGTCTATGCTGAAACCTCTGGATTCTTCCCTATTACCCTCACCAAAGTTTCTCCCTTTTTTCCACAATGTATTACATGTGCCTCTGTATAATACACATTCATAAATGTCTATCTTTTACCTGGTCCAGAAAGTCCTGTGGATAGAAAAAGGTCCTTGTTGATCATATCAAAGGCTCAACAAATGCTTATTGAAGAAAAGCAGATGATTTCTCTTGTCTTTCTGGTGAAACATTCTCCTTTATGATCTCCTCCGTACTGCTAGTACTTCTGTTGACTAAGTAAATTTAGAGCCCCTAAATCTTTTTGCATTTACTTGCTATGTCTAAAAGTCTTCACTTTTTACCTAAACTTCACCTCTACTTAATATATATGCCCACTGAAGAGGTAACCATTTAAAATTATAAACCATGTAACCTACAATTTAGTATAAATATACTTACAACTTCTGGTTCTAAGAGAACTGTGCCATAAGAGTGGAGTCAATGAGACTGTAGACACTAGTGGCCAGGAGAGTTCCTCAAAGGGCAGCTGCGTGCAGCTACAGGTCAGGCCTTATTTACATTTTCTGTCACCCTCACTGGACTGGCCTTTAATGTTTTCATTTTCTTTCACTGTACCATTACCAGGGCTTGAGTTCAGGATTCTCAGATTCAGCTTATTCTCTCATAGCTGTCACTCTACCATTTGAGCAATGCCTCCAGCCTTAGTCTTTGCTGGGTAATTTGAGTTGGAGTAGCAATGCTTTCTCTACTTGAGATGCTTTCAAGTTATGATCTTTCTGGTCTTAACTTCATGAGCTACTAGAGCCTGGCTAGTCTTTAATGCTTTAAAAGGGGATCTTTGGCCGATGAAGAGACTTCAAAGCCATCTTAGTTTCCAGATTTGTACTTTGTAACAAAGGTTTTCTAAAGATAATTCCAGAATCACTAATGCAATAAGCCACAGAAATGATCCCTGAAAGTATAGTCTTTGAAATGTAATTCTAGATAAAAAAAAAATACATGTACTTAGGGATTGGATGTAATGGTACTAATTGCATAATGGAAAATGGATAGTTATCAAAATATGTGAGTAGGTGTAGTCTTTGAGGTGTAATTCTAGATTTAAAAAAAGACATGTAACTTAGGAATTGGTTGTAATGGTACTAATTGCAGAGTGGGAAAAAGATAGTGTTATCAAAATGTTTGAGCAATTTGAGGGACAGAAGAGCCTTTCTGGTAGCCCTTAACTCATACAAGGTAATGGCACTACCTTATTCTACCTGCTTATAATATGGGCCTTGGATGATACTTTGACATATTGGAAAAATAAGTAGAATGAAAGGAAAGAAATAATAAAAACAAGAGCCGAAATAGATGACATAGGGTAAAACAGATAACAAAAATGATTAAAGAGATGCTTTTTCAAAATAATAAATACAATGGATAAATCTTTATCCAGGCTAATAAAAATATAGTACTCAAAACCAGAAATGGATAAAGAAGTTAGAACTTATACCACAAAATGCAAAATTATAAGAAAAATTTGAATGACTATATGACAACAAATTTGATAACCTGAAGAAATGGACAAATTCATGGGTACATGTACCTTATTAGGATTCATGAATAAATATCAACTTTAGACTAATAACAAGTAATGAGATAGAAATCAGTAATTTAAAAAAAGCACCATGTCAAAGCAAAGTCCAGGACCAGATCACTTCACTGTTGAATTTTACCACACATTCAAAGAACTAATACTAATTCTTCTCAAATTTCTCCAAAATACTGAAGAAAGAGAGAATTCCTCCAAATTTATTCTATGAGACAAACTAAACTACCATGATACTAAAAGCAGACAAGGAGAGAACAACAAAATCTACAGGCCAATATTTATGATTAAAAGATCCTCCACAGGCAGGGAGGGCACTGGTGGCTCATACCTATAATCCTACCTACTTAGGATGCTCAGACCAGGAGAAGACAGGCCAGGCAGAAAAGTCTTTGAGACTCCATCTCTAAATTAACCAATAAAAAGCTAGGCTAGAGGCCTGGCTCAAGTGATACAGTACCAGTCATGAACAAGAAAGCAAAGTAAGAGAGTGCAAGGCCCTGAGTTTAAGCCCCAATATCAGTACTAACACACACAAAAAATGTGACAAACAAAATATTAGCAAACTGAATTTAATTGCATGTAGAAAAGATGAAGTAAGATTCTTCTCAGGAATGCAAAGA
The DNA here is from genome assembly GCF_023159225.1 of Perognathus longimembris pacificus. Classification (NCBI taxonomy): domain Eukaryota; kingdom Metazoa; phylum Chordata; class Mammalia; order Rodentia; family Heteromyidae; genus Perognathus; species Perognathus longimembris. The sequence goes on from NC_063161.1 coordinate 102,227,855, forward strand.
TTGTTCAACATATCAATAAATGTGATATACCAGCTCAACAGGATGGGGAACATAAAAATAGTATGATCATCTCAATATATATATATTATTTATTTATTTATTCAATCATTTGGCAAGTCCTGGGGCTTGAACTCAGGGCCTGAACACTGTCCCTGGCTTCTTTTTGCTCAAGGCTAGCACTCTACCATTTGAGTCACAGCACCACTTGTGGCCTTTTCTATATATGTGATGCTGGCGAATCGAACCCAGGTCTTCATGTATACGAGGTAAGTACTATACCACTGGGTCATATTCCCAGTCCTCAATAGATATCTTTAGAAAGCACTTTGCTGGTCACTGGTGGCTCATGCCTGTAATCCTAGCTACTAAGGAGGCTGACATCTGAGGTTCACAGTTCAAAACCGGCCTGGGCAGGAAAGTCCATGGGATTCTAATCTCCAATTAACCATCAGGAAACTGGAAGTGGCTCTGTGGCTCAAAGGGCTAGAGTGCTAGCCTTGAGCATAAGAGCTCAGGGATAGCACATTGAGTTCAAGCCCTATTACCTATAAAAATAAATAAATAAAAATTTTAAACATAAAAATTAAATTAAAAAAGCACTTGATAAAACTCAACACCTTTTCATGATTTAAAACTCTGAAGAAATTAGGTATAAAAGGAATGTAAACTGGCCACACCTGACACAAATCTGAACAAGGAACAAATAAAAGCTTTCTCTTTAGGATATGCAACAAGACAAGAATATTCAATTTTACCATTTTTATTTGACATAGTACATGATGTCCTAGCTATAGCAATCAGGCAAGAGGAGTAAATAAAAGCCTTCCAAATTTGAAAGTAGGAGGCCAGCCCATCACTGTTTTTAATTTGTACAATACAAAAAAAGTCCCTCATTTAGAACTAATAAATGAATTTAACAAAATCTATGTGTAAGAATTAGTATTCTATATACCAATAGTGAATCATCAGGAAAAGTAATCAATAATGTGATCTCATTTCTAATAGTTACTTCCCAGAATAATAAAATACCTAAGGACAGATTTAATCAAACAGGTAAAATATGTCTCTGATAGAAAATTAAAACATTGGTGAAAGATATTGGAGAGCATACCAAAAATAGGAACACAGCATACTCATGGATTGGAAAAATATTCAATAATGTTAAAATATTCATACTATACAAAATAATCTATAGACTCAATGCAACTTCTATCAAAATACTGACAAGCTGGGTGCTGGCGGCTCATGCCTGTAATCCTAGCTATTCATGAGGCCAAGACCTGAGGATTGTAGTTTGAAGCCATCCCAGGCAGGGAAGTCTGTGAGACTTTTTTTTTAAATCTCCAATTCACCACCAAAAAGCTACAAATGAAGTTGTGGCTCAGGTGTAGAATGCTAGCCTTAAGCAAAAGGAGATCAGGGACAGCACCCAAACCCAGAATTCAAGCCCTAGGACTGGCACCCAAACAAACAAACAACCCCCCCCACACACACAAATTAAGAAAAAAGACATGGGGGAATAAAAGAAGACATTTCTATATCTTTCTTTTTATAGAAAAAAAGTTCAACATCACTAACCATCAGAAAATGCCAATTTACACCACAAAACACATCATTTCACTTTAATGAACAAAGAAAAAAATCACAGGTGCTGGCAAGGATGTAGGAAAGGGGAATCCTTGGTAAACTAGGAAATGTAAACTACCACAGCTATTATGGGAAATAATACGGAGACTCAGAAAGGAACCTCAAAAGACCCAGAAACCCCACATTGGACAGATTTCCAAAGAAAATGAAATCTGTATGAACAACAACAAAAACTCATCTGCTGCTCCTGTGAACAACAATTATAAAATATATACATGTATATGACATGATACCCAACAAGTATGTATAATTTTGGTGTGTCAGTTTAAAAATATACACTACCCATGTTCACCTTATATTAACCCCATATCTCAGGAAACCTCCAATCCTTGGCAAACAAGAGTAACTCTTCACCCTAGAAGACCCAGAAGTAACATGATGGCATGTTCCTGTGATACTAGGTATTTAGGAGGTTAAGGTAGGGAGGATTGTGGTTTGAGGCCAGCCCCTGGAAAAGGTTTGTGAGATCCTGTATTAACAGAAAAAAACAAAACAAAACTGGGCATAGTGGCACACATCTGTCATCCTAGCTATGCAGAAAGCATAAACAGAAGGATCATGTTCAGGTGAAAAAAAATTGGAAAAAAAATGAAAAAAAATTGAAGCCCTATTCAAAAAAATAATAAAAGCTAGAAAAGGATGGAGGTATGGCTCAAGTGGCAGAGTGCTTTAGCCAATTCCAGGTCCGGAGTTCAAACCCCACAACCAATTAAAAAAGAAGACCCAAATATAAGAGAGTGAATTATGATTGTAACTTTTATATTAGTGTTACTGTGAGCTTGGCCTCTCACAATTGGGATGGAAAAAGAGAGAGAGAGAGAACTTGTAAAAAACAAGTAAACAGTTTGCCCTGTTAGGGAAGATGTTCTGCTATCTCACTAAGATAAGGTGATCTTGTGACCCGCATTCAGCAGAGAACTTCCAAATGCAGTTATCAACCAAAATAACAAAAGTTACATAATTAAACTTTCCTGGCTAAAACCACTAATAAGATATTGTCAAATTTTGGCTTACTGTGTAAAAATTACATCTGCAAAGATGCTACAAATCCCCCCTCCCCTTCACATACACACCTTTTCTATTTGGAGCTACTTTATTTTCCATTAGTGTTCACTACGTTGAGAGAACACAGTTGATTTATTCTTTCAGAATTACTTAAATACTGTAGCTGTGGTTTACTGTAAGGATTACATTGTATTCTTTATTTTAAAACAATTTAAGGATTACCTTTTCATGTATAGCTCACTTAAACTTCATGTAAACTTTTGAGAGTGAGCATCATGTATGACCTACAGAACAAAGGAATCTGGCCAGCCACCAAATGGCTGGTGGCTGTTGAGTGGCTAACATGTTACATTTATTTATTATAATAATACACCCAGCTGGGAGTAATGGCACACATCTATAATCCCAGGTATTCAGGAAGCAGGGGCAGGAGGATAGACAGTTCAAAGCTACCCTGAACAAATGCAACAAAACCCTATCTCAAACACAAATAAAAACCTAAGGTCTAGGGGTGTAGCGTAAGTTTGCCTAGCAACCTTGGGGCCTTGGATTTAATCTCTAGGAAAGAAAGAAAAAAGAAAACAGAAAGGAAGGAAGGAAAGAATGAAATAAGAAAGAAAAGAAGGAAGAAAAGGAGGAAGGATGGAAGGAAACAGGAAAAGGAAGAAGGAAGGCTAATGGATTACTCATGAGTCACAAACCATTAATATTCCTGCAAAAAGTTTAAAAAATACTAGTAAATGATCTTCGGGTTAAAGAGAAAATCAAGTGGAAATTATAAAGCATGCAAAGATGGATAAAAAAGCATTGCTTTTAATAATCTGTGGGTTATAATCAATGTGCTTAGTATACAAATTACAGAATATACAAATTAGAGAATAAGAGACATTGAAAATAAGTTTACCAGGCCTTCAGTCAAAATATAATCCCCATTTCAACTTCTGATCAAATAAAAATTAAGTGAACACAAGGAAAAGCGAAGGGGAAATGCAAAAATAAAAATATGTAATGATTATAGATAATGTAAAAAAAGATAATGGAGGAATCTAGGTCCCGAAAGAATTTTTTTTTCTTATTTATTGTCAAAGTGATGTATAGAGAGGTTACATTTCATACGTTAGGCATTGGATACATTTCTTGTACTGTTTGTTACCTCCTCCCTCATTCCCCCCCTCCCCTTCCCCCTTTCCCTCTCCCCCCATGAGTTGTTCAGTTGGTTTACACCAAACAGTTTTGCAAGTATTGCTTTTGTAGTCGTTTGTCTTTTTATCCTGTGTCTCCCGATTTTGGTATTCCCTTTCACTTTCCTAGTTCTAATACCAGTATATACAGTTTCCAATGTACTCAGATAAGATACAGTGATAGTGCAGGTACAACCACAGGGAGGGGATACAAGAGGATCATCAACAATAGTAGCTACGGTTTCACATGGCATGTTGAAAGTAATTACAACAGTGATATAACACTTGTTTCCATAACGTGGAGGTCATTTCACTTAGCATTATCTTATGTATTCATAGGGGCATAGCTATTAGGCTCTTGTGATCCTCTGTTGTGACTAGCCTAAACCTGTGCTAATTATTCCCTATGAAGGAGACCATAGAGTCCATGTTTCTTTGGGTCTGGCTCACTTCACTTAGTATAATTTTTTCCAGTCCTTCCATTTCCTTACAAATGGGGCAATGTCATTCTTTCTGATAGAGGCATAATGATTATAGATAATGTAGAAAAAGATAATGGAGGAATCTAGGTCCTGAAAGAATCTATTCCAGCCATCCCAGAGGACCATGCAGAGATAGTCACAGACAGGAGAAGGTTTATAAGGAGTTTTATTAGTGGGCCCATATCTCCCATGGGGGAGGGAATATGGTGCCTGCACCTTATCCAGGTGGTTGCTTATATAACTCTGGGGCTAAAGCTAAAGGGAAGTAGGTAGGTCTGGATGGGTGAGTGGGCGTGGCCCATTATAGCTCAAGGGCAGGGAGTTTAGGTATGGGTAGAGCTGGGGGCTAATGGGAGGGACAGAGCACCTGAGGTAGGGGAAATACTAACAGATCCTACTTTATGTAAAGGTCTCAGCTACCTAGAATCTGACTTGTATGTTTGCCTCCCAGAACAAGGAATGGCACATGAGGCCTATGGACACTGAAGTAGAGACAGAAAAAGGAAAACTGGAACTCCACCATTATACCTTCTAGGGAAGGACTATAGAGAAGACATAAGTAATGTTTCTTAGTATCTACATATCAAATGTTCTACTTGGAAGATTGTTTTATTTATTTAGTTTTATACATCTTCCTCATTTACAGAAGAGAATCTGAAAATACAAGGTGTTTTAGTAATTTGCTCTAGATCACTGGAGAATAATGAACAGAATGCTACAAAGTCTATTAATTGGAATTTAGCAAACCACATGCTGTTGTTAGTTCAAGATGTCACTGGTTTTCAAAATATTATGTCCTCAAAGTTTACATCTGACTTGAAAATTTACGAGGGTAGCAGTCATTCATTTTTACAATGAACTGTTCCAGATTGCTTTCTTCTTAGGACTTAGCTGAGATTAGGTATATTTGAAGAAGGGGAGATTTGAAGTTGGCAGCCAGAAAAGGAGCAATGGAATAAGGGGGTGACACTGCTTGCAAGCTAAGTCCCCTCCTCACAGCATTGGGCCACTGAGGTTTGCAGAAGATGGTAAGCAAAAGTACAGAAAGGGAAGCAGAGAAGATGCTAAAGATTATCTTTTACTATTTCAAAATTTGACCATAATCGGCCCAACCCACAAGAAGAAAGAGATGGGTTCTTCCTCTTTCTCCTAACCAAAGTAGTTCCCTATTTCCAGGATCAAGAATCTGGGGTCCAAAGATTTGCTGCTCAAGGGAAAATGAGATTGGAAAGACTTTAGAGACCATCCATCCAGTTCTCCGAATTACTGTCTTCGGTACTTCTTCACAGGACAGCCCATTTCACACTTCTTATTGTCCCTACTTTTTCCCTCTGGATTACCTAGTCTGAGTGGTATATGTTCATGTACGGTTGTTTTTGTCCAGCTTCCTCACTCCAGCTCTTTTTTTTAGGCTCTTACAGCTTCAAATTTTTAATACATTTTCATTTTCTTTTGTTTCATTTTCTCCCTGACTTCATTATGAAGAAATTATCTCATGTTTTTGTCTAGGGATGTCCCCCATTGAAATTAGCAAGGAACATTGGTTATTGATATGGCCTTAATTATTTGACCTTTCCAAATTTACTTGTCATTGCATATTGTAGAACTGAGAGCTAATATAAGGTCATGACACTGCCTGGCATTGTTCAGACTTATGTATGCCAACCAACAAAAGGGAATGATGGATCAGCTGTAGCTGTTGTTGAACTAATGCTGAGGAATAATGAATTCCAAAGCTCAGTGGCTCATAAAAATATGCATTTATTTTCCTTTGTTATGGGATTTGAGGGAGGAGATTCCACATCTGTCCAAGAGTGCATCACTCAGTGACAGTCTCAAGCAAAAAGATGGATTTATTGGGAAAGCAAAAAGAGAACTGATTGGCCAAGGACACAGCACAAGTGAAAAGGCTTGTTGATATCTGGAAAGGCCAGGGCTGGGGCTGAGACTAGCTGCTTTTTAAGGGTCTGGAGCACCCATTTCGGTATCGAGGGCCACCTACCCAGTGCCAAGGGTGGGCCATGGAAGCTGGCAGAAAGTAGTCAGTTTTCCTGGGAAAACACAATCACCAGATAACTTAGCTTTTTTTTTTTTTCCTCCAAAATCTTTAAAATGTTGTAAGACCAGGTCTAGGGGAAGTTCCTCAGCGGATGCCGCTTGTCCCATGTCTTCCTGTAAAATACATCCTATCACAATAATAGCAAGCAAAAGCAAAATTGAGAACAGACACAGAATGAGGAGCAAGATCAACATACACATCCTCCACTAAGAGGACCTTCAGAAGCGGATCAAGGTATACTTTGACCACTCTGGCCTTAAAGAGCTCCGCTGTGTCCAGCTTCTCTCTGTCTCAGGCCTACAGACAGTGCATCTTCAGATTCAGACAGACCCACCCGAACAGGCCCACAGACAGTGCTCTTTCCAGCGCACTTTTCAGACAGGCCCACCCAGATGGGTTCACAGACACAGACACTGTCACAGACACAGAAACAGAAACAGAACCAAAAACAGATTGGTCAACCAAGTCTAGACACTCCTCTGGAGGTTTCTTTTCTTTCCCCGGGCATCTTCCCCCCAAAAAGAAGGTGGTTAAGGAGTCTTCCTGGCCAATGCACCAGAAATATTACAGGATTCAAGGGAGGAGATTCCACATCCCTCCAAGAGTCCACCACTCAGAGACAGCCTCAAGCAAAAAGATGGATTTATTGGGGAAGCAAAAAGCAAACTGACCAGCCAGGGAAACAGCACAGACTCAAGAGCTGAAACTGTGACAGTGAAAAGTGGGCTGACCAGCCAAGGACATGGTGCAGACTTGGGTGCTGACTCTGTGACTGTAAAAAGCAGGCTGACCGGCCAGGGCCACAGTGCAGACTTGGGAGCTAACACTGTGACCCTGAGCCATCCTCAAATTGGGGTTCATAAAGGTAAAAGTGTAGCACAAATATCGGAGCAAGCAACAAACAAGCTATTTACAGAAGCAGAATTTTGGGGTCAGGTTGACCTAATAATCAAGATGGAGTTGGCTTTACTCCCCCCAACATTTACTACCTACAACACCTTCAGGGTGGACATATGGGTGAGTTGAGGCAGCTCTGCTTCTGTTATAGGCTCAACGAGGCTTAATTCAGCATTTCTAGCTCCTATTTGGTCTGCTTTACCTTTCACAGTCCCATTAGCTACCTGTGATATATTCTTCTCCTAGGTGATCATCAAATATAAGTTAATTAGAACTACCTATTTAAGGCCTGTATGTATATCTGCTGTCTTTCATGACTAAAGCAAGTGAAATATAGAATCATGTTCAACATCAATTATATAGAAAAATAATTCTCATGAGAAGCTCATATGAGAGAAGGAGGAGGTGATGAATTGGAGGTGATGATCCAGTCTACCATACAAACAGATTAATTCATATAATTTAAAAGAAATATCCACTAGCTTAAAGAATAAGTGACATTTCCACATATGAACTGAGATCCTGTTTTCCCAACTAGACAAATGAAATTTAATAAAAATTTTCAGTAACCATATATTTCTTTTAAGGAGTATGCAATAGAACCCTATTTTAATGAGAGTTGTTGGTTTGGACTAATTTGAGTGTTGAGTCAAGAAGTAATTGGTTTCATTGAGATGAAATTCAGTTTGAGTTTACATATACCTACCCAGCCACCCACCCATGCTTGGGTTTAGATGGTTCTGAAATCAGGGAGTAAGATGTACTCTGAAAGGAAATAACTTGGTAAAAACCAAGATAGGAAAAGATGACTAGAGGGGATGGGAATATGGCCTAGTGGCAAGAATGCTTGCCTCATATACATGAAGCCCTAGGTTTGATTCCTCAGCACCACATATATAGAAAAGGCCAGAGGTGGCACTGTGGCTCAAATTGGCAGAGTGCTAGCCTTGAGCAAAAAGAAGCCAGGGACAGTGCTCAGGCCCTGAGTTCAAGCCCCATGACTGGCAAAAAAAAGAAAAAAAAAGATGACTGGAGAAAAGAATTACCTTTTAGTTGTAATCTTTGTTATGAATAGAGGCTTCTTTTCTTTAAAAAAAGAAGTTGATTAAAGGCAAAATATTTATTTTATTTTTTAATTTTTATTATCAAACTGATGTACAGAGAGGTTACAGTTTCATACATTAGGCATTGGATGCATTTCTTGTACTGTTTGTTACCTCCTCCCTCATTTCCCCCCTTCCCCCTCCCCCTTTCCCTTTCCCCCCCATGAGTTGTTCAGTTCATTTACACCAAAGTTTTGCAAGTATTGCTTTTGTAGTTGTTTGTCTTTATTTACCCTGTGTCTCTTGATTTTGGTATTCCCTTTCTATTTCCTAGTTCTAATACCAGTATACAAGGTTTCCAATATACTCAGATAAGATAGTATAGGTACAACCACAGGAAGGGGGTACAAGAAGATCATCAATGATAGAAGCTACAGTTACACATAGCAAGTTGAAAGTAGTTACAACAGTGATATAACAATTGTTTCCATAACATGGAGTTCATTTCACTTAGCATAATCTTATGTGTTCATAAGGGTATAGCTATTGGGCTTTTGTGATCCTCTGCTGTGACTTACCTAAACCTGTGCTAATTATTCCCTATAAGGGAGACCATAGAGTCCATGTTTCTTTGGGTCTGGCTCACTTCACTTAGTATAATTTTTTCCAAGTCCTTCCATTTCCTTACAAATGGGGCAATGCCATTCTTTCTGATAGAGGCATAAAATTCCATTGTGTATATGTACCACATTTTCCTGATCCATTCGTCTACTGAGGGGCATCTGGGTTGGTTCCAGATTCTAGCTATGACAAATTGGGCTGCAATGAACATTGTTGTGCTGGTGGCTTTAGTGTGATTTTGTTTGTGGTCTTTTGGATAGATACCCAAAAGTGGGGTTGCTGGGTCATAGGGGAGCTCTATGTTTAGCCTTCTGAGGAATCTCCATACTGCTTGCCAGAGTGGCTGAACTAGTTTACATTCCCACCAACAATGAAGTAGGGTTCCCTTTTGGCCACACCCCCTCCAACATTTATTATTGTTATTTTCTTGATATAGGACATTCTTACTGTGGTGAGATGGAATCTCAGTGTTGTTTTGATTTGCATTTCTTTTATGGCCAGTGATGTAGAGCAATTTTTCATATGTCTCTTGGCCATTCTCATTTCCTCATCAGAGAAGTCTCTTTTTTTTAGCCCATTTGATGAGGGGGCTATTGGTTCTTTGTGGTTTTGTTTTGGAGGAATGTAATTTTTTTAGTTCTTCATATATTTTAGATATGAGGCCTTTGTCTGTTGTATGGCCCGTAAAGATCTTCTCCCAATCTGTGGGCTTTCTGTTCATCTTGCGAGCTATGTCCTTTGCTGTACAGAAGCTCTGCAGTTTGATGCAGTCCCATTTGTCCAACCTTTCTTTGATTTGTAGCCTTTCTGGGTCTTTGTTAAGAAAGTTTGGTCTTGTGCCAAGGAGCCCAAGTGTTTCTCCTACTCCTTCCTTTAGAGTTTTCAGGGTATCTGTTTTAATTTCAAGGTCTTTGATCCATTTGGAACTGATTTTGGTGCAGGGTAATATGTAAGGATCTAGTTTTAGTTTGTTGCATGTGTTGAACCAGTTTTGCCAGCACCATTTGTTAAAGAGGCTATCTTTCTTCCAGACTATTTTTTTTTTAGTTCCTTTATCAAAGATTAAGTAGGGGTAGTTCTGTGGGTTCATTTCTGGGTCTTCAATTCTGTTCCATTGGTCTTCAGGCCTGTTCCGGTGCCAATACCAAGCTGTTTTTATTACTATAGCTTTATAATACAGCTTGAAGTCGGGTATTGTAATTCCTCCAGCACTGTTTTTTCTGCTTAGGATTGTTTTTGCTATTCTGGGTCTTTTATTGTTCCATATGAATTTCTGTATTGCTTCCTCTATTTCATTAAAAAATGGTGTTGTGGGATATTAATGGGTATTGCATTGAATTTGTAGATAGCCTTTGGCAATATTGCCATTTTGATTATATTAATCCTCCTAATCCAGGAGCATGGGAGGTTTTCCATTTCCTTAGTTCAAGGCAGAAGATTTAAACTAGAGGTTCTGTTTTAAATTTTTCAAAATGAGAACATTTTCTGTGGAAATTTTTATATTTCTGTGGTTTAGTACTAAATCAACAGCAAATGATAATGTCTTGAGTTCAAGTTAGATTGTTTACATAGGAAAAACATTTTAAGTTCTAGGGAACTAGAATGGATAGCTCAGAGGGGAAAAGACACAAGTAATCAGTTCAAGGAAAGCTGGCTAGGGAAATTTGTTTGTGTTTGCATGATTGCTTTTTAAATTAGTGGGAGCCTTTCTTCAAAACGTGTATTCTCAAGATGTTGGATAAAATGTGGAGATTCATGAGATCCAAGGAGAATGTCAAAACTTTAGAAAATGTAGCTCTGGTTGTAGAAAATTTCATCTTTCTTTGTCTGAATTTGTAGACCTGGAGATTGGAGAATGAGTTTGGCATGTCATATCTCAGCTTAGAAAACTTCCTTCTTGAAATGAAATTTTGGATTTATAGCAGAATATCTAGATATGTTTTCCAAAGTAATGTGAAGTTCTACATTTTGATTACCTGGTATCCCTAGTAAGTGAATGAAGCCTGATTCCCCCCATATTACCTGGCACTCTGGAGCTATTGAAATGAGGGAAGGTCCTTGCATCTCTGAAAGATTTTTTAAGCCACAAAATTAAACAAGCTAAATGAATCATTTTTACAATAGAAAAGCTTGAAGCAGATTTAAATAAATCTTTGAAAAAATGCACGCAAGTAAAATCTATGATTTTCTAAAGTCTAATATTTAATATAAATTAAGAGCAAAATATCTTAATAAATAAATACAAATAAATTTGTATCATAACTTCAGTTTTTCAACATGCCTTTATAAATTGAACTTAAAATTCCAACATGCCTTTATAAATATAGCAATAATGTCAGCAGTCATTCATGAAACATTTCAGGCAACCACTATTTCTATTTTCTCACCCCATTTAAAATTTTACCTGTTCACATGTTAAGAATCATACCACAGAAACATGATCTGTTACTTGCACAATGTTTCTTTTTCTTCTTCTTCTTCTTCTTTTTTTTTTTTTTTTGCCAATTGTGGGGCTTGAATTCAAGGCCTAGGCGCTGTCTCTGATCTTCTTTTACTCAAGACTAGCACGCTACCATTTGAGCCACCACGCCTCCTCTGGCTTTTCCTGTATGTGGTACTGAGGAATCAAACCCAGGTGTTCAGAGATGCTAGGCAAGTACTCTACCACTAAGCCACATTCTCAGTCCATATTAGTGCTTTTTAAACATAACTGTACATATGAGTTCCTTGAGATCTTTAAAATGCAAATTCTTATTTAATAGGAATAGCACTGAATTCTGGATTTCTAGTAGGTGTTAATTGGTGGTGTTACCACTTGTTCAGGGTCTACATTAACTATACACACTATAAATGGCACCTACTTCACTAAACTATCCCTGTTTCCAAATTTCATCAGTGGCAGTCTTCTCTAATTGTTTTTAACTTCCAAATCCATTTTATAAAGCAAACATAACAGACATGGAAGATTTACAATACTGTTTTAATTTCATGAGAAGATTGTACCGTTTCTATTCAACCTTTGTTTTGTCAGAGATTTCCCAAATCCTGTGACTCAAGAAACCTATTCAGTGGATTTTAACTGGACTTGAGTTTTTTAAACTCGAAACTCAAGTTGAGTTTAATTATGAAATCTTCAATACATATCATGGATTGTGATCATAGCATAATTGAGTCATTCGTGATCAATGAAAACATTTTTGTTGGTTTACTAATTGATCCATAGTCCTATAAAATATTGGTGGGAAAATCTATTAAGAATTAACAGGAAACTAGTTTTTTTCTAGCTCCAAATAAATATATTCTAGTTACGCAAAAATTCAGGAAATCACACAAAAGCAAAATGTAGAAACTAAGTTACCTATAGTTTTAACACCCAAGAACAACCACAATTTACATCTTGTCATAGAAATACTCTGAATTTTTCTTCATATGTTCATATAGATGTATATGTATATATATCTTTTTTCTTCCTTCCTTTTTTTTTTTTTTTCATGTCCATCCCCGGGGCTTAAACTCAGGGCTTCAGTGCTGTCCTTGATCTTTTTTGCTCAAGGCTAGTGCTCTACTGCTTGAGCCACAGCTTCACTCCTGACTCTTTTTTGGTGATGAATTGGAGATTAGATTCTCACAGACTTTCCTGTTCCTCTGACTGGCTTCAAAGCAGGATCTCAGATCTCTGCCTCCTGAGTTACTAGGAATACAGGTATGAGCCAAGAGCATTTGGCCTTTTTCCTTATTTTTAAGTGAGATGCTGCTCTGTAATCAAGTGCTTTAGTCAGCCATAAAGACTTCCTATCTATCATACCCTAGTCATTGGTAGGTGGTGTTTTTGTAGGTAATCTTCACCAGGACTTCCAAAGGCACTCCAATAAGGCTGGAGGCGTGGCTTAAGTGAACAAATGCCAGCTAGACAAGCAAGTTGAGCAAGTGTAAGGACTGATTTCAAACTTAGGTATTACCAAAAAAAAAAAAAAAAAAGTCTTAACAAAAAGGCGCTTGCTAGGCAATGAGGCTTCCAATATAATTTTTCTAGGAGAAATTGACAGTATCCTTTCATGTAGACTGTCCCCTTAGTCTTTCTTTAGTCATCCCTCCCAGTCCCAAAGAATAAACTTGACTAACCCATGTGGAATGGCTGAACAATTATAAATTTTGTCTTACTTTGTCTTGCACCTCAGTTATTCCCTGAGGTTTCTTTCTCATCCTGCTCTTTACACTAATACCAACTATTACTATGCTTAATAAAAAGTGTTTATTTTTTTCAACTTGTACTTAAATTGGCCAATCTATACCCCTGCAGTAGAAAGCTCTGGTGAGCTTTTGTTGCCCATAGTACCAAGAAACAGAGATGAAAAGCCTGGTCTTGTCCCACCTCCACACTCTAGCCAAGATAAACATTCCAAGTAATGATATGAATACAATAAGTTACTTTCTTTAGTCTTTTGTTTTGTTTTGTTTTGAGACAAGATGTCTCTATGCATCCCAGATTTTCAAGAACTATTACAGTGCAGAAGGAATACATTACTGAAATATAAGCTTTAAAATAATATTAACAAAAACAACACTAACATCCCCAAACCAGAACAATAGGAGAAAGTAGCTTCCATTGATCTCAGTAATCATCCCAACTGCAACAAGAAGAACGAGAAACAAAAACTTAAATGCCATTTTTGATAAATATAAGAGGTACCTGTATTTATGAACCACAAAATACAATGTGGGTGCAGTGTAAGAGAAAACTCCTCTGGTTGCAAAATACGCACAAGGTTAGATGAAGATGATTCTCCACAGCACATCTTGATGTGAAAAGTAAAAACCTGTTTGGAAGGGAGGGAATGTGGTACGCAAGCTGGAAGCTACACTTGCCTGCTACTTTATTCCTATAAGTAGTTCCATTTCTACTGTTGAAAATATTACTTGAAAATCCCAAACTCAAAATGCTCCAAATCTGAAATTCTTTAAACATATGTGTGATTGCTACTACTAGAAAATCCACATATCTGACTTGGTGTGTAATAGGTGTAATTAAAACATAATCACACTAAAATATTACTAGAAATTTACTTTCAGCTTATATGTATAAGATGTATATGAAACATAGATTAATTTTGTATTTGACTTGGATATCATCCCCAAGATTTCTCATCTATCTGTCTATCTGCCCAAATGAAACCCTAAATCTGAAACACTTCTGTTTTAAGGTTTTAAAAATAAGAGTCATTTACACATATTTTCAACTTTTACTCTTTTTCACACTTCCTCTTACACACATGGGAAAATTCCAACCCTGCTTTCATTGAACTCTCTTTGCTTTGAGTTTTGGCTTGTGCAGCTGAGTGTTGGTGAAGACAAAGCCACAATTCTACTACTTCTGAGTTTCACTTCAAATTCTTGACATCTAGTGCTCTCTTAATCCTGCCTTGTAGTCAAACTACACATCCTTATTCTTTTAATCTTCCTTCTCTGGAAAACCTTCTCATGCTTCCACTTTTATTTTCCATCTCCAACATTTCTACATATCACCCACTTCAAATGCTTGCAGGTGATGACCTCGCTTTCTATGCAACAGAAAAACAAAAAGAAAACAAGAAAATAGTAGTAGCAGTAGTAGTAATAGCTGTAGTAATAGTTTTGTGCCCTTGCAACCTATCTTCTCTTATGCTTTGGTTGCCATAAAGGTGCTTTGCTCAGAGAAACCTGCCATATTGGTTCATAGCAGTTTACTGTCTCCAGTTGGTTTTACTTTTGTTCTGCCCCATAATTTACATAGAAAGCCTTCTCTTTCTCCTCCTACAACCTGCATATAAGCTCCTGATAGACAACAACTGAGTATAATGAGGATACTAGGGCTTTTTTGTTTTATAAGTACATAAAATAGCCCCTAATATGAATTTTCCAAGATGTTAAGTGAGCAAAAAGGCAACAGAAAGACCTGCACAGATTTGTCCATTTTGTTTACAGATCTCAAACTACACCTACAGAAAATAGGTAGGAAAATGCACCGGAAAAAGTTTAAAAGGTTATAGCTCACAAGGTTATCAGTGAGAGATTCTGCCAAGTAAAGAAAGCCAGGGTCAAGAGGAATTTCTACTTTGTGCACTTCTTCCAAATTGTTTGGACTTTCCACAATTAGTATGCATTAATATTTACTTGGGAAATTTAAAAAAAGGAAAAGAAACCTTTTCAACATATTTAAAAACATTATAATATGGATAATAGGCCCTAAAATGTACAACAGTTAAATTTTAATGAGGTTTAAATTATGTCAGTTTCAGTAATTCCATTTAAAATATTTTCCAAGTCATCATTCTTATTAAATGGTTATTACTGTAATGTTGCTGATTCTCGGCACATTTCCTGTAAGTAGAGAAAGAGCTGAATTGGCACATGTGAGCAAAGTACATGAGATATAACTTTTGTAGCCCTTGGAATAGTTAGCCAAAGGAAATTGATTGCCTTATCACTATTACATCAGTTTATGCTTGCTCTGTAACAGGTGAAGGTAACAGCAAACAAATAAGCAAACAATTAAACAGAAACCTCATTACCCAAAAGGAGAAAGCAAAGACATGTCTTTATCCCTACCAGATGGACCAGTGCATCAGTGGAAGGCAGAAGATGGTCAGGAATGCAAAATGCCGCATTAGTTTGCTAGATGGCTATAACAGTTATAAATATTTGGGTGGTTTAAACAACCAGAAATGTATTCTTTCACAATTCAGGAGGCAGAGTTTTCCAAATCAAGGTTTAAGCAGGGACGCTCCCTCTGAAGCCAGGGGGTACCGTGAGAGGTGGGGGTGGGTGAGGGGATTGCTTTATTGCCTAGGCTTTGTCAATCCCAAGTATCCCTTAGAGTGGTAGATTCATCACTCCATCTCTTTCCACTTGACAGTGTGTGTGCTTTCTCTTCTTGTAAAGACACCAGCCATGGATTAGGATCCACTCTAATGATCTAATTTTAATTCAATCACATCTGTAAAGACTATTTCTGAATAAGGTTATAGCCACAGATACAGATAGGTAGGACTTGAAAATATCTTTTTGGAAGCCCCCAAAAGACTGCTATTAAACTTTAGCTCATGATGGATGGATTGAAGTTTAATAAAAGCTATTTTACATGCATGACTTTGAAGTAAGACTTCAATTCAGTGGACACTGAAACACTTCATAGTCTACTCAATCATCACAATGATGAAGGGGTCCTTTATTAAGAAAATGAGCCAATGGCTCATGCCTGTAATCCTAGCTACCTAAGTGGCTGAGACCTGGTGGATGGGGGTTTGAAGCCAGCCCTGGCAGAAAATTCTGCAAGACTCCACCTTTAGTTAACCAGAAAATTGGCAGACTAGGACTAAGTTGTGTCTCAGGGGATACAGTGCCAGTCAAGCAAGAAAGCCCAGCAAAAGTGCTAGACCTTGACTTCAAACCTCAGAACTGACCAAATCAGGAAAAGTTTAGAAGCAAGATCCATTGCGATGGCTCTGAAGTTCCAAAGACACCAGGGAGGAAGGAAATATGCACTGGGTAGGATCACCTTGTTAAAGGTGATCCGGAATCTGGTGCTTCCTCAACTCCAGTTGCTTCCCCTTGTATCATCTTATGATATAGAGATGAATAAATGCAGCCTTAAACCCTTAGAAAGCAAGCATCAAGGGGAAAAGATGACAAAGGGGTAGAAAAAAAGTATTGGTAAGAAGAAATGAATAGACATTTGCAGGTATGTAACTAGGCAGAAGAGTTAAAAAATTGAGAGCTGTTTTTTCCCCCCATAGTTCCTGGTCATATATTTTGAGAGTGAAATACACAATATTCCATGCACCAGTATAATGCTCTAATATCAAATCCGATTTGCCTTTGGTCATAATATAGTTAGAGAAGAAAAGCAACAGCAATTACTATAGTTACAACCCAGAAATTTCATGAACAATTTAACTTAGAGAAAATAGAGTGAAGCAAGTAAGAAAAAATTGCAGTATTAGTGAATGGTATGATAGCTGGAGGGAGGAGGCATGGATGTGGGAAAGCTCCTGGTTGGAAATGGTACCATCATTGAAGACAGCTCAATTTCTTCTAACCTATGGGTTCTACATAATCTCTCAAGTTGTGATGAATTCAAACGTAGTTTTGCATGTGCTATCTTCCAAAATCTGTAGATCAATTGGCTTTTTATGGAACAAATTTCCTTCTTGTAACTTAAGAGGGGCTTTTCCCCCCTCATTGTTGTGTTATGATTTATTCTAGCTTATTTCAGTCCTAAGTGCTCTGATGCTAATGCATTTAGCTTAAGTAAAAAAAAAATGTTTTTAAGGCATCAAATACAGGGCTTTCCTGAGCTTTATAAGGAAGAGGAAACTCAAAAACTATGGAGACTCACAGTGTGCACTCTCTTTCTCTCAAGATGGCCTCATTTCACAACAGCAACTAACTTTAGAGCATAAGCAATCAAATTTAAGAGAATAGGAAAGTCTAATTGGCTTTGTTATTACGTAGTTTGATATAAAGCTGGAGTTGATGTAATTCCAGCACTTGGGAAGCTGAAGCAGGAAAATGTCCAGTTCAGGCCAGCATGAGCTATATAGTGAAATACTTTCACAAATGAAAGAAAAAGAGGGAGAAAGGGAAGGAGGGAGAAAGGAAGGAAGATAGAAAAACTTTAAAAGGATTGAAGCCAAGACCTGATCTCACACTTTACTGAGTTAAAGTCTTGTGGCTGGTATGGGTTTGGGGCAACTGCCTCTGCTGTTAAGCTTCACCATTGTGGAAGGACAGAATCTTGCCACATGACTGTATACACAGCACTACAATTTAGAACTAGTTATTAATTTTTACCTTTGAGTCTGGCTGTGTAGTTTTGAGTCTGAATACATTACCATCTAGTTATCATTTGTTTCTCTATTTCATGAATTTCACAAAGGACTTGGTCAAATTCCTTAGAACTCTCTCTTATCAAAGAATAAGGGGGTTGGGGCTGGGGATATAGCCTAGTGGCAAGAGTGCCTGCCTCGGATACACGAGGCCCTAGGTTCGATTCCCCAGCACCACATATACAGAAAACGGCCAGAAGCGGCGCTGTGGCTCAAGTGGCGGAGTGCTAGCCTTGAGCGGGAAGAAGCCAGGGACAGTGCTCAGGCCCTGAGTCCAAGGCCCAGGACTGGCCAAAAAAAAAAAAAAAAAAAAAAAAGAATAAGGGTAAACTCACTCTGGGAAGGAAATTATTAGCTGTGCCACTACCAAGAATCACATAAAGAACCCCAAAGTTATAGTACTTTGGAATAAAAAAGCTCCACATTCGGGGGTAGCATTGGTTTAAGCTCTTATCTTAGTGGAAAGAGAGACTTTTATTTTCTGAATGACTTTTATCTTTCTGTGTGGGCAAAGGGTTTAGCAATTCCATAAACTTACTGCTACTGTATTTCCCTGAAACAATTAAATACATGATAAATCTGAATAGTAACATATTTGTGTATAGTAAAACAGGAGCCATAACTGCATTTCTTCATTCAGGTAAACAATGGACACTAATAATACAAACAGACCTATATGGCCTGTTCTTCCGGCCACTTTGGCCTTACCACTTAACCACTGCCTCCTCAGTGCTCTACAGCCCCAGTGGCATTTTTCCTGGTACCTGAACTTGTGGAACAGAAATCTCTTCTCAGTCCCATCCTCAAAATTCTTCCTAGACAGATTAGTTCATCCTCAGTCCTTCACACCTTGCTCAAATATCACTAGGGAGGTCTTTTCTGGTCAATCTGAAATAATACCCTTTTCTTTCCCTCACATTCTACACATTTACTCTGTATTATTTTTTTAAAGTGATAATTACACACTTTTTTAGTTTAAAGCTTTGTGGCTTCTATGCTCCAGGAGGGCAAGGCTTCCTAAAGCCGGGCACCTAATAAAAAAATCGTTCAGCATCTGAATCAATGAATAAGGCTGCTAAGGATGGTGGATGTTGCGTTTCTCCTCATTCCACCTTCCCTTCCCAGTGGCTGGCTGCGGAGCCAGGCGCTCGAATCGCAACGAAACCCACGAGCCAGGGTGGCAAGGCAGCGGCGCAGCCTGGCATGCCGCTTCCCCCGGACCTCGGGGCCGGGAAAGGGGCTCGGGCCGGAGAAGAGCAGGTCTCCAGTGCCCGGAACGTGGCAACAGACGCCGGAAGGGCACAAGGTGCGGGGCAGGGGAAAGTCTTCGCGTGTAGGAGGCCGCCTGCCTGCCCCGGGTCACCAGCAGCCGGGCCTTGCCGGCTGACTCATTCTTAGCCCGCCTCCAAGGCGCGTACGCACGCACACCCCATTGGGAGAGAGCGTGGGCACCCGAATCCCTGCGGCGCCGCAAAGCCCAGCGAGCCCCAGCCACCCGCGCTTCGTCGCGGGACTCTCTCCAGGAAGGAGGACGGGAGCTGTCTCGGGGATCTCCGTGCACCCCCATCGCTAGCCTACAGGACGCGCGCACGCGCGCTGCAGCCCTCGCCCTGCGTGAGGGGGCGGGGCGGCGCATGCGCCAGCAGGAGGGGGCGTCCTGTTCCCGCCCTCGGGTCTCCCGCCCTGCTCGCCGGCGGCGTCAGTCGGCTGAGAAGACCGGGCGGAGGGAGGAGACGGCGGCCGTGACGGGCTTCCCACAGTGGGAGGGGTGTGGACTTGCAGGAAGAAGGGAGGAAGGGGAGCAGAAAGGGGGCAGCAGCGGCCGCGGCGCTGACAGGCTGGGCGGCAGTCCGGCTCTCCCGAGACTTCGCGCCTACGCGTCGGGCCCCCGTCGGACCCCCGGGTTGTGGAGGCTCCTGTCGGGGAGGACCGCCGCCTCCACCGCCAGGACGCACGGACAGGCCCGGTCCTCGCCGCCGAGGGATGTGACGGGGAGCCGAGCCCGCACGGGATCCCCCCACTCCTTCCCGAGGGCCCGGCCTGGCGGACACTCGGGCCGGTTGTCGGGTCCCGGGGCTTCCGCAGACCTCGGCTCGCCCAGGGGGGCGTCGTGGAGGAGGAGGAGGAGAAGGAGGAGGAGGCGCCTTAGGGCTGTGCTGCTGGTGGGTGTTGTCGCTGCCTGGCCTCGGGTGGATTGTGGGGGGGGAGGTGGCAGTTGTATCTCCAACCCCTTCCCCACCTTGGGGTGCCCTCCCCCCCGCGCCCCCCTCCCGAGAATGGCAATAAACTTCCCAGCCAGAACACCCTCCTCTTATAGACCGTATGTAGAACGCGGGGGCTTGCTACTGCTGTTGGCTATTTGCATCCATGTGTGCTGTAGAACCCCCTCCCCACCCCTTTACTTACCCTTTAAAAATCTTCTAGGTAGTTGAACAGCCTAGAAAAAAAAATAGCCATCTATATTCTAATCCCCCCCCCCCCCCTTGGGTTTCCACGGTAGTAACTGTGGCTTCTGTTTTCAGGTTCCCCAATCAGGCAACGGGAAGAAGATGTGAACTGTTACTCTTCTGCAGAAATTTAAAAAAAAAAAAAAAAAGACGGGGTCGGGGGGGAGGAGCCCTTTCTTCCCCCTCAGCGACGGTGGGTGTGCGATCGTGGGTGGGAGTGTGCGAGATCGTGGGTGGGGTACGCTCCTTGCTGCTGTCTTTTTGCCGCATTGAAGGCAAGGGTGTCGGGTGTTGGGGGAGGGGGTGCGTGGGTAGGAAGGGTGGATGCGAGCGAACACAAGCAGAGCTCATTGTTGGTAGGTCTGAATATGGCAGGGTTTGAACTTTTCATGTCGGTCTGCTAGAATAATTTTAGGGTATAATTGTTGCTCTTGGATCCTTTTAAGAAGCATGGCTTTGTAGAAAAAAGTAAAATGTCCGTTAGTCTTTCTCCTCAAGTAGCCAGAGATTTATTTATCAAACACATATTTTCAAGTAACCAGAAATACCTATTGAAAGCTGGTGATTTTATTTTTCTTTCTCTCTCTTCTTCCTTCCCCCTCCCCCTTTCTTGCTGGGGTTTCTGCTACTACATTGAATGCTTCCTGGATGGTTTTATCTGCCTAAGCTTGCTCTGTCTGTTGAATGTACCCAGTCTGCTGCTTTCCGGTGGTTATTAATCTGTCAGGGAAAACTCCTTTTCTCTGAATGAAAGGATAGGAGTGCCCAGTATGTCATAAAAGGGAGGAGAAATGTGCAGAAGTGGGAATAAGGGATGATTGCTTTTGTTTTCATAATAGGTTTGTACAAGTGAGTTGTTGGGCTACTGCTAATATTCTGATACAACATCCAGCAGATGAAAATGGATAATCAATTTTTGGCTTGTCTTTGTGTGTCTCTACTAAACACTTCATGAGAATCACTTGCTTGTATGTGAACTTACTGTTGGAGTTACTTGCAGACTGCTTGTGTCCAGCACATGCTTTAACAGTACCTGTACTGGAAAGCTGCAGTACTTTCTAGCCAGAGGAGCACCTATGCTTATTTTTGCTCTAATTGGATGTCCTGAAGTATATAGCATGTTTTAGGGACTGGTTATGCAATAGCTTATTACCTTTAGTGCCTTTTCCATAGTGATTTGAGACAAGTTTCTTGGTTAAGAGATGAAAATATGATACTTTTTCTCTATTTAGCTATTGCTGAAAGATGGAATGCTTTTAAGGCAAAATAAGAGGAAATTGGCTTTGAAGTCTGATCTGGGTTTGAATGATGATCTTCCTGACACCAGTTGTATTGCTTACTCCTTTCTTTCTTGAATAAAGTAGCATGCAAGTTGAATCAAATTGAAAACCACCACACTGTCATTTCCTGGTCTACTCTAATTGTTACACAGTAAATAGTTTTCTTTTTTTTTTTTGCAGAGTTGTCTCTGGAAACATAGCTTTACAAACATGGTATTGGAGAAAGGGATGTAAGTGTCTAGCTTTGAAAGTCTTGGCTACTGTCATAGCTAGATATCTAAAGGAAATTTACAGAAAAGTAGAATGACTGTGCATTAGTTGATTTGCCAAGGGCCATTGTTTCTTCCTCTTTTGTAGAGAAAAGGGACTTTTAGATCTTGATTTAGCTAAAGGGTCTTCATAGGCAGCTCATGGATCTTAATAAGCATCAAAATTTGTTGC
Organism: Perognathus longimembris pacificus; assembly: GCF_023159225.1. Classification (NCBI taxonomy): domain Eukaryota; kingdom Metazoa; phylum Chordata; class Mammalia; order Rodentia; family Heteromyidae; genus Perognathus; species Perognathus longimembris. The sequence continues at coordinate 102,249,822 of NC_063161.1, forward strand.
CCATGATTTCTCTTTGAGCCCCACTGTGCTGCTCCTATCTACTATTGTGCTGCCATCTTGTGGTTATTTTGCAAAAGAACTTTCTTTAGCTCTATACATTGTTTTTCTTCCTTTCTCCGTTCTTTAGTACCCAGTATAAGCTCAGGTTTGAACCTAAAGTTTGAAGTAGTTCACTGTGTTAATGTTAGATACATACATTTCTTCCTACAATGCCATGTTTTTGTAAAAGCTGAGTTTTCAGAGATTGCTCTGCTAAATGTAACCCCTTACTATTGAAAAATCAGCGTAGACTATGACAAATGTCCTATTTGTCCTATGTGTAGTGTCCTATTTGATTTCATGATTTGAGATGTATAGTGTCCAAACAGATGCTGAATTGTAAGGCTCTTAATACTTAAGTTGTTTGATACCACTTAAGTATTTCTCCTGGCCTAGGATGCCAGGGAGAAAACAAGATTGAGACTCAAAGAGTGGCTCCCTTAATGGAGATAGTGTGGGACCTCTGCATTAGCTTTCTTTTTTTCTTTCTGATAAAATTAATGGCACAGAGCTAGTACCAGTTGATCATGGCTTAATGCATTTTGTGTCCTATTTGTACCTCTATAACTTTTGTTCAGTGATTTCACATTATAAAGCTAATGGTATTGCTTGCTTATTCCATCACATCCTAGTGATCTTTGCTATAAGTGGTCTTTTGCCACATTTTACGGTTTGTGGTTAAGTCCAAGATTCTCCAGTTGAAAATGATCAGTTTATACACCTTGAATGTCTCTCAAAGGCTCATGTTTGGTCACTATTTCTGGCACTACTAGGAGTCATAGAGTTTAGTAGAGGGAAGTTAGGTCAGTAGGGTCATGGAGGTCAGTAGGAGACATTGGATTATTGACTCTTCCTCTCTTTTTGCTTCTTGATTGCCTGAGACAGACCTAATCTGCTGGACATTCCTCCCATAACATACTAAAGTGATACCTGTGCTTCATGTAGTTTGAAGTTGCAAGGGAAATGATAAAGGAAGGAAAATAATATAGCACTAAAGTAATGAGAAATTACTTTGAGGAAATAAGTCAGATTGGAAAGATGTCATAAGGCTTCATTCTGGCCTAGATAAGGAAGGATGATGTAGGGGAGAAGAGTCATTTAAGATGACTTGATGTTTTAGCTTATATCTGACACTTGAGCCACATTTGCATGTTTTTTGTTTTGTTTTTTTTGCTTGTTAGTTGGAGAGAAGAGTCCCATGGATTTGTCTGTCTGGGCAAGCATCGAAGTGTTCATAGATCTCAGCCTCCTTAGTAGCTAGGATTACAGGTGTGAACTGCTGGTGTCTTGCCTCATTTTAGGTTATGCACTCATGGAATCTCCTTCAGTTGTGTTAGGCTTCCATTACATCTCCTCAGGCCCCTTGTGAAGACAAACTTCAGGTAGATTCTTGGATCTGTACCTGGCTATGCTAGCAGTATTCTCTAATCTATTGTTTCTTATTAGAATTACCTACAGGCCTTTTTGAAATATAAATTCCTGGACAACACCTTGATAGTCTCTGTATCATTACTTCTGAGATGAGCATGTACAGTTTCAGTTGGTTCTCAAGTGATGCTGCTGATGTTGATCTGGATCAGACCAGGAGAGGCACTGATTTTTTTTTTTTTAGTTTTCTTTATTGCTAAAGAGGGGTTACAGTTTCATGTGTAAGGCAGTGAATACATTTTTATCCAACTTGTTACCTCCTCCCTCATTTTCCCCCCGCCTCCCCCCTCCCTGTTTCCCTCTCTCCCCATGAGTTGGTTTACACCATATAGTTTTATAAGTATTGCTATTGCATTGGTTTGTCTTTTTATCCTTTGGCTCTCAATTTTGGTATTCCTTTTCCCTTCCCTAGTTCCAATACACTACAATATCCAGGGTACTAAAATCAGTTACAGTGATATCAGGGGTAAAACCATGGGAAAGAAATACAAAAGAAAAGGGCATAATTTCCCCATTCGTAAGGAAATGGAAGGACTTGGAAAAAAATGAAGTGAATAAAATATAAGTGAAATGAGCCAGACCCAAAGAAACATAGACTCTATGGTTTCCCTCATTGGGAATAATTAGTGCATATCTAGGGTAGTCCTAGCAGAAGATCACAATAGCTCAATAGCTCAGTTCATATGAACACATAAATAAGATGATGCAAAGCAAGATGAACTCCAAGTTATGGAAACAAGTGGTATATCATGGCTTTTATTTTCAACATGCCATGAGAAGCACTGATCTTGAACTAGGGGAGTGGTTATAACATTTTTTCTATTAAGGGACAGATATGTATGATACTAGGGCTAGAATCTAGGACCTCACAGTTACTAGGCAAGAGCTCTACCACTTGAGCATACCCCTAATCCCTTTTTGCTAAGCTCATATTCTGGAAATTCCCAGTTTGTCATTGCTTGACTCCAAAGTCTCTTCAAGCTACTGCCCCATTTTTTACTTCTCTCTTCACTGCAAAACTCTTTGAAAAGCTATTTGTATATGTTTTTCTTTATTTTTCTCTTAAAATTTCTTTTCTTAAACTGGTAACACCTTTAATGTAATTTAATATATATGTATACATGATATATATACATATATGTATATGTGTTATGTATATGATTACGTGTTAAATAGTAAAAGAATTGCTGAGTTAAAACATGTGCTTTCAAATTAATGTATAAGTGCCAGTTTAGGCTTTTTATACTTTTACATATCTATTTCTCTACTAACTATTTCAGTTGGCATGATATTTACCAATTCAAGACTTGAAAATTAGTATCTCACAATTCAGTTTGCTTTTAATTCTCCTTTATTGGGACTTGTATGTAATAGAAACATGCTGTGTTCATTTGTCTTTCTGTGTTTTTTTTTTGTGTGTGTGTCTATTTGCAAATGAAGTTGTGTTTTTGTTGTTTAAATCGTTTCTCTTTTAACTTCTAACTCATGTTTTATTACTATATATTTCTAAAACCTATCTTTAACAGTCATAATTCTCTCATCACTATTTGAGCACTTTATTTGATAGAAAAATTACTTAATCAAATGGAGAGCATTTATGAACTGAGAGGAACACCTCAGATTTAATTTATCAATTTATTTTTAGAAGTGAGGTTAGTTTGTAATAATATTAAGCTGAGTGCTGTTGGCTCATGCCTGTAATCTTAGCTACTTGGGGTTGAGAATTGGAGCATCTTGGTTCCAGGCAAGCCTGGCAGAAAAGTTCTCAAGACTCCTTCTCAACCTATATCTGGGAGCTGTGGTACCTGGGAGGCAGAGATTGGGAGGACCATGGTACTTGGCAGCTAGGGTATAGCAGACTCATCTCCATTCAGGAAAACTGGACTTGATGGTACATATCTAACATTTTAGTGAAGAGAAGTATAAAGGTAGGTGGATTGAAGTTCTCTTTCCAGGCCAAGAAGTAAGACTCTGTCTTAAAAGTAACTCGGAACAAAACAGAGATGCAGTCATGACTGGTATTGTACAAGCTTGAGGACCTGAGTTCAAATCTCAGTATGACCAAAAATTGGGCTAAATGTTTATTTTTAAGCTAGGCACCGGTGGCTCTTACCTGTAATCTTAGCAACTCAAGGGCTAAAATCTGGAAGTTTGTGGTTTGAAGCCATCTGAGGTAGAAAAGTTCATGAGACTTCATCCCCAAAATAGCCAACAATAAGTCTAGAGGCATGGCTCAGGCTGTGGATTGCCAGGTGAGCAAGCATGTTGAGTGAAGCATGTCTTCTGTTCAGAAGACCCCGAGTTCCAATTCAAATACTGGCAAAAAAAAACAAAGTTATTTTTAGGTTTCTTTGTTCCCAATTTAGCCTTTACCAATCTATTACATTATTTCCTTAGGAGTATTTATTGATCTGAAAAGATGTGTGTCTTAGAATTGTAATGTAATAAGTAAATAATAAGATTAAGCTGTATTAGTATCAATGAGATTGACATTAAAATTTTACATTTGAGGTTCTGTTTTTTCAGTGTGTGTGCATAAATTGGTTAAAATTCAGTGTTTAATCATCCTTTATTCAACAATTTCCTGTGTTAGTCACTTTTACAGGCACTAAGAGTATAGTAATGAATGAGACGTCAAGGTTTCCCATCTTCAGGAAACTTTCACTAATGAGGCAAGAAAGTCAGTGAGCAAAAGTATAATCTATCCTTTGGTGGAAATAAAACCAGGACAGTGGCTTCTTTAAGAAGCATGGGAAAATTTTTGGATCACTACTTTTTAAAAATTTTTCCCTTTATTGTCAAAGTGAAGAACAGAGGGTTTACAGTTTCATATGTAAGGCAGTGAGTACATTTCTTGTTGAGCTTGTTACCTCCTCCCTCATTTCCCCCCTCCCCTTTTCCTTCTCCCCCCCATAAGTTGTACAATTGGTTTACACTGAATGGTTTTGTACGTATTGCTTTTGGAATTGTTTGTCTTTTTATCCTTTGTCTCTTAATTTTGGTATTCCCTTTCCCTTTCCTAGTTCTAATACACATATATACAGTATCCAGGGTACTCAGATGAGATATAGTGATAGTGGGGGTACGACCACCAGAAGGGAATATGAGAGAAACAACAACGACAAAAAGGTACGGTTTCACATAGCATGTTGAAATAATTACAACAATGATTTAACGCTTGTTTCCATAATATATAATTAATTTCACTTAGCATCATCTTATGTGTTCATAAGAGCATGGCTATTTAGCCTATTGTGATCTTCTGCTATGACTAGCCTAAACCTTTACTAATTATTCTCTATGAAGGAAACCATAGAGTCCATGTTTCTTTGGGTCTGGCTCACTTCACTTAGTACATTTTTTTTCTGAGTCCTTCCATTTCCTTATGAATGGGGCAGTGTCATTCTTTCTGATAGATGGATATAATTCCATTGTGTATATGTACCACATTTTCCTGATCTACTTGTATACTGAGGAGCATCTGGATTGATTCCATATTTTAGCAATGACAAATTGTGGTGCCATGAACATAGTTGTGCTGGTGGTTTTAGTGTGGTCTTACTTGTAATCTTTTGAGTAGATGCCCAAAAGTGGGGCCGCTAGCTTGTAGGAGAGCTCTAAGTTTAGCCTTCTGAGGAACCTCTATACCACTTTCCTGAGCAGTTGAACAAATTTACATTCCTACCAACAATGTAGTAGGGTTCCCCTTTGGCCACATCCCCTCTAGCATTTGTTATTGTTAGTTTTCCTGATAATGGACATTCTTACTGGGGTGAGATGGAATCTCAATATTGTTGTTTTTTTTTTGGCCAGTCCTGGGCCTTGGACTCAGGGCCTGAGCACTGTCCCTGGCTTCTTCCCGCTCAAGGCTAGCACTCTGCCACTTGAGCCACAGCGCCGCTTCTGGCCGTTTTCTGTATATGTGGTGCTGGGGAATCGAACCTAGGGCCTTGTGTATCCGAGGCAGGCACTCTTGCCACTAGGCTATATCCCCAGCCCTCAATATTGTTTTGATTTGCATTTCTCTTATGGCTAGTGATGTAGAGCAGTTCTTCATGTGTCTCTTGGCCATTCTTATTTCCTCTTCAGAGAAGTCTCTTTTTAGATCATTAGCCCACTTGTTGAGGGGGATGTTGGTTCTTTGAGGAATTTAATATTTTGAGTTCTGTGTATATTTTAGATATGAGGTCTTTGTCCGTTGTATGGCCAGTAAAGATCTTCTCCCAATCTGTGGGCTGTTTATCTTGCAAACTAAGTCCTTTACAGTGCAGAAGCTTTGCAGTTTAATGCAGTCCCATTTGTCTAACCTTTCTTTGATTTGTTGTGTTTCTGGGCCTTTATTAAGGAAGTTTCATCCTGTGCCGAGGAGCCTAAGTGTTTCTCCTATTCCTTCTTGTAGTGTTTTTAGGGTATCTGATTTTACTTCGAGGTCTTTGGATCACTACTTTTGAGTAGCCAGATATATGTTCATTTTCCAAAATTATTGAGAATATTTGTGCATTTAATTATAAAAGGGAAAAGCCTGTAAAAGTAGAGTAGATATAATTTATATGTTATAAAAAATAAGTTACATACCCACGAAACTACCAGCCATCCCAAGAACTAATACATTAGTGGCAACTTACACCTACATAAATGTTTCTCTGTAATTACTCCCCTGCCTGTCTCATTTTGTGTTTTAGTTTTAACATTTTGACTTTCATTTTGGTTTGTTTAATCACATTTTAATTCCTTAGTGTACTATTCAGATTTTCTTGTTTCGAGATTTATAAAAGTGGTTATTTTACTTCTATAAAGAAATTGAGCTGTGTGTTGGTGGCTCATACCTGTAATCCTAGCTACTCAGCAGGATGAGATCTGAGGATTGCAGTTCAAAGCCAGCCTGGGCAGGAAAGTCTGTGAGACTTTTATCTCCGGTTCGCCACTAAAAAGCCAGAAGTAGAACTTTGGCTCAACTGGTAGAGCCAGAGCACTAGCCTTGAACAATAAAGCTCAGGGACAGTGCCTAGTCCCTGAATTCAAGCCCAAGGACCTGCACTGGAAGAAAGAAAGAAAGAGAGAAAGAAAGAAAGAAAGAAAGAAAAAGGAAGGAAGGAAGGAAGGAAGGAAGGAAGGAAGGAAGGAAGGAAGGAAGGAAGGATAAATTAAATCTGACGTGTTCCTTTCAGTTCTTAAATGATTTCCATTCAGTTAGTGCATAATCTAAGTACCAAATAAAGTGCTGCAGAAGTGACAAATGAATAATCATGATTATTAAAAACATAGGTTAAAAACTTCAAACAAAATTAAAACATGAACTAGAATTTAAAAGAAAAACAATTTCAGTAATTTGAAAAACACATTATGGGAAGAAAAGCATGAAATTCCTCACAACAAGACTACATGTAGCATGTTATAGTCTTCTACAACTTGCTGGTTTTTTTTATAACATTGTAATTTCTAAGATATATCCATGTTGCATGAAGCTATAGTTTATTTTAACTGAAAGAAATGTATTCTATGATATGTATGTATTGAAGTTTTTATCCATTTGTCTGATACTTTGGGTAGTTTATAGGTGTTTTTTTTTTAACCATCCCCCTCCCCCTTGGAAACTAAGGTGCAATCACCAGTGTGTCTTTTGTGTACATACACACAAATTTCTATAGAATTTGTATTTAGGAGTAGAACAGCAACAATTCTTACAGGGTGGGCTCTGGGTGAGGCCAGGAGAATCTTCAAAACTCGTTCTTTTTCCTAACTTTGAGCTTAATTTGTTCTATTTCTAGTTCCTTGAAGTGTAATGTTAGGTTGTTTGAGATCTTTTTAATATTATTGCTGTTGCTTCTATGTTAGAACTGTTTTTACTGTATTTAAGTAACCTATAATTATGTTATATTCAACTGACCTATAATTAATACATTGTAATAGATTACAAGGAATATAAATATATGCCTGTCTTGGGGTTTGAACCAAGGGCCTACCCCAGAGCTTTTTTGTTGTTGTTGTTTAAGGCTAATGCTATACTTCTTGAGCTACAGCTCTACTTCCTTCTTTTGTTGGGGAGGGGAGGGTAGCTAATTGAAGCTGAGTCTCATGTACTTTCTTGCCAGTGCTGGCTTTGAACCATACTCCTCAGATCTCAGCTTCCAGAGTTTAAGATTATAGGCATGAGCCATTAGCACCTGGCAAGAAATACTTTTACAACTATCTTTGAATACATTAAAATCCTTTAAAATTTGCATATTCACTTGCAAATGAATTTCAAAAATCTTGCAATTTTGTCTCTTCCAAAACTTTTGACTTTTCTGTTCATTTTATCTTGCTCACTGGAAGTTTCAAAGGATACTACTTCATAACTGAGGATTAACTTAATATTTTCTCTGATAGAGTAATACCCTTATAATTGCAAGTAGAACTGAGTGTTAGATTATAAGTCATTGACTCGTGGTTATTTTTTTGTTTTATGTTTGTAGTATTTAGGGCAGTGCTTGGCACATAGTAAATGCCTTTATGAGTTTGTCCACTATTTTTACTATCTTCTCCATTCTGTCCACAAATATATCTATTGAGGGGAAGGCATTGTCAAATTACCATCTCTAGTCATGAACTCTTCCAAATAATAATCTCATGTTTTAGCTGCCAGCTAGGTTCTAGTGTAGTTTTTCTTGTCCAGATACCACTAAGAAATTTTCAGAGGAATTGATTTGTTGAGAAATAATGCTTTTTTCTTTTATAACTTTAGTGTTTGTTTGTTAGTGTTTATATTAATGATTTCTCAGGTTGATAACTGGGGTTTTATGATTGACTATTGGGCATTTATAATCTTTCTTGCAGTGTTTTTGTATGTGTAATACACAAATATTTATTCAGTTGATGGTGTTGATTGAGTTAGTGCTATTGGAATATCTTATCAATATCACTTGGATTTGTAACCTTACTTTTTTCTCCGATAGACTGATGTTCTAAAGAAGATTCTGGATGTGAATGGCTTGCCTTACAATGACAGAAATGGAGTCAACTTCCACATCTCCTATACATCAGAATGGTGATATTCCTGGAAATGCCAGTTCTGTGAAGCAAATAGAGCCAGTCCTTCAGGTGTATCTTTACCATTCTCTTGGAAAAACTGAGGGAGATTATCTAAAGTTTCCAGCTGGAGAATATGTTTCAGAAGAAATTTGTATTGCTGCATCTAAAGCTTGTGGTAAGTATCAGAAATCATCATTTTTCTTATTATTAGATCATTGCTTTAATTATGTTACTCTGTGTACATGTACAATGTATTATGGCTGGCAGCTGTCTTTTCACATCCATAACATTTGAGAAAGGCATAATGAATAGAATTTAAAGTGTCTTTTCCTCAGACTATATATCAAAACAAATGGAAGACTCTAAGTATTTGTTGAGCACTCATTGTAAGAACATATAAGGAGACTAAAGAATTTAGTCATGGGATATCTCATAAATAAATCTTAAATTACATTTGGAGTGCATTATAAAATACAGTACCAATATCAATGATGTTCATATCAGTGTGTGAGAATATATATTTGGTTTAGATTCTTGATTTTTCTATAGCTATGGTAGACAAGTTTTTTTTTCTAGTTAGCTTCTGAAAATTAATCTTCCCATATACAGTTTTCTTGTTTCTTTTGAATACTTATTAAATACATTGTTATTTATTTATTTAGTTAGTTAGTTGGTCATATGGCTTGAACTTGTGGCATGGGTGCTGTCTTTGAGCTCTTTTGCTCAAAACTGTACCATGTCTGTTGTTCAAGTTCACTCTATATCTTATCATTCTTTATAGGTTCTTGTCAGTTGTTGAGAATGGTGTATCAACTACTAGTGTTGAATTGTCTATTTCTCCCTTTATTTCACCTTTTGGTTCATAAAATTTGGGGCAAATTATATGTGTTTGTAATTGTTAAATCTTCTTGAAGGACTCACACTTTTTATTTTATGGTACTAAGGTTTGCATTCAGTGCCTTGTGCTTTCGAGGCAAGTGTTCCACTATTTTAGCCATGCCCTAAATCCTTGGTTACTTATTATTTTTCACATTGGGTGTAGCTTTGTGCTAGAGACTGGATTTGGATCTGATCTTCCTGACTCTACCTGTGCATAGCTAGGATTCACAATACCTAGCTTTTATTTCTTGAGATGGGATCTTGGTAATTTTTTGCCTGGGCTGGTCTTGAACTTTAATTGTCTTGATCTTTGCCCCTTGAAAGCTGGTATTACAGGGGTGTACCACCATACCTCAACAGTTTTTTATTTTTATTTTTAAACAATGTCTCACTATGTGTCATGGAAGTCACTATGTATCCTGGGCTGCCCTTGAGCTTGTGGTCCTCCTACCTCATCCTCTTGAACAGTGGTGAATTACAGATGTGAACCACCACATCTGACTTCAGTTTATATACTACTTTTCAGAAGATTTTTCTGTTGAAGTTTTTACTCCACTTGTCCCTCTTTATACATTTTTTACATTCTTTTCTACTTCTCTGTTTTTCTATGGTATTTATTAACATTACACTTAGATTCTTGAATTATAACTTACCAATGTCTTGATCTTATCTCCTGTACTGCGAGATCCTTCAAGTTTTTCATTCTTTTTGTGTTTCCAATACCTGCCTTGTATTCAGGCCTCTGTTAATATTAGTGGGATGATGACTAGGCTTGCTGTAGAGTATGGAACTGAATCACAGTTGTGGTAATGGTTTGGGAAAGAGGAACATACTGAAGTGGTTTTCACAGATAAGAATAAAAAGAATTTGGACTTGGTATGTAGAGAAAGAAGGGGAGTTTAAAATGACTCTGAGCTTTCTTTGAGGTCCTATTTTTCCATTATAAAGTATATCTCAAGTATAGTTTTGCTACTTTTTGTTCCTTTCTAGGACAGCTCTTTTAACAAGAACTAAGAAAAATTGGAACAAGCATAACACATAATTGCAATTTTGGAATAAGGAATTAGTGATTAAATAGAACTTACAAAATACTGTCTTTTTGTTATTTGTTTACAGGGATAGCCTATTTGGTATATATCCCCTTTTTCTGATGCTTTTGTGCCAATTTGTATGTATGCACGTTCATTTTTTTCTTTTGATACTTATAATTAAGATACTGAGTCTTATGTTGGAAGAGCATTATTCATCATTTTAAAAAATCCTGATGACTAATGAGTATGAGTTTACTTGTCATGCTTTATGTAAGTGCTCTGTTTGAAAAAATCATGACATTAAATTTTAAGTTATTTTTCAGATAAGGTATTACATTTTTGCCTAAAGCCAGCCTTTGATTGAGATACTCTTGTTTGTGGTCTCCTGTGTAGCTAGAAGTACATGTGTGACACACCCTGTTTTTCTGGTTTTTGGTTGAGGTGAAATATCCTTAACTTTTTACCCTGGACTGGCCTTGAACTGCAGTCCCCTCAATCTCTGCGTCCTGAATAGCAAGGATTACAGACATAAACCAGTTTGCCTGGCTCTAAAGCATTTTTTCAATACAGAATTAGCCTAGTTAAAATAATTTTGAGATAAAATAACTTTTTTCTTTGTCATTATTCTTTTAGTCTTTATTTTTCGGCAGCACTGGGGTTTCAGTGCCTCAACACTTGGTAGGCTAGTGTTCTACCATTTGGGTCACAACTTCAGCTCTTATTGTTTTTTTGAGATAGTGTCTTCTCTCCTGAGTGAATGCTTGAGTTTTGACCCACTTATCCTAGGCTTCCCATGTTGCTGGAATCACAGGTGTGAACCATCCTGTCTAGCTTCCTTTATGAAGTCTTGGAACTTTTCTGTCCTGTCTGGCCTAGAAATGTGACCCTCTCAATCTCAGCCTCCCAAATACCTAGAATACCAGCAAGAGCCACCAGTACCTGGCTTCCTTGGTGGCTGTTTTAAAGTTTATGTAAGTCATTATTTCCTGTAGTTTGAGAATTCTCTGCAGGGTGGCCCTTCTACCTCATCTTGGTATTAATTTTACTTTAAAAAAATGCAGTTATTACTTTTGGGTTTTCTTCCCTTACTTTTGTGTTTTTCTTGTTGGTGCTGATTATGGGGCTTGAACTCAGGGTGCTGTCCCTGAGAGTTTTTGCTCAAGCCTGGCACTGTACCACTTGAGCCACAGCTCCACTTCTGGTTTTTTTGGTGGTTAATTGGAGATAAGAGCTTACAGACTTCCCTCCCTAGGCTGGCTTTGAACTATTATCTTCAGATTTCAGCCTTATGTGTATATAGGATGATCAGACATGAACCTCTAGCAACTGGCTAATGATCCTTTAAAAAAATAGAGGTTTCTTCACTACTATTTTTTGTGGATATTAATATTTTTGTATGTACTAAACCATATATGGACGTAATCATGTATAGCCTCTTTCCCCCCAGTTTACAGAATTTTTAAAGTCATTTCTTTATAAAATGAAAACACATTCTGGTTTGCATCTTGCTTTTCTTATGACAAAAAATTGTGAAAAATCCACAAAGACCACAGTCTTTGCTCTAATTTTTTGTTCTTGTTGAGTTTTATAGTAGTATGCAGCATACTGTACCAAATAGTCTCAACTTACTGCGTTTTTTTTATGCTGAGTTTAAGAGTTTTTACTAATGTTCCATGTGATTTGTATGTGATATATAAATGTTTTGGTAACGATATATTATCATTCATTTTCTGTCTCCTTTGTAGGTGTCACCCCTTTGTACCATAATATGTTTGCTTTAATGAGTGAAACAGAAAGGATCTGGTATCCACCCAACCATGTCTTCCATATAGATGAGTCAACCAAGCTAAATGTACTGTACAGAATAAGGTACTTTCTCACATAAAATGACCAAAGTTTGGTCAAATAACAAAGCCGGAAAAATGATCTCCAATGAATCAATTAATTTTTAGACCTTAATTTCTTTAAAAGAAGTAGCAGTGATCTGAGGTAGGATATTTTTTTTTTTTTTGGCTAGTCCTGGGGCTTGAACTCAGCCCAGGCTCTCTCCCTGAGCTTCTCTGTGCTCAAGGCTAGAGCTCTCTACCACTTGGCAACAGCAGTATTTCCAGCAGTGACTTGTCTTCAGATAAAATTAGCATTTTCAGATTCTTCTGTTGACATTACTGGATTCAAAAATGTGTACTTTTGGGCTGGGGATATGGCCTAGTGGCAAGAGTGCCTGCCTCATATACATGAGGCCCTGGGTTCGATTCCCCAGCACCACATATACAGAAAATGGCCAGAAGTGGCGCTGTGGCTCAAGTGGCAGAGTGCTAGCCTTGAGCAAAAAGAAGCCAGGGACAGTGCTCAGGCCCTGAGTCCAAGCCCCAGGACTGGCAAAAAAAAAAAAAAGTGTACTTTTTATTGGTACTTTTTATTTCTACATTTCTGTTTCCTGTGCTTCTGCATTCTACATTCTATATTGTGCCAAACTAAGCAGTATGTTGACTTTACACTTACTTCTATTTCTTGCATTTCTTTGCTTTTGGGGGACCTAAGGTGGCTAGTGTTGGGAATTTTGAGACTACATAGCCCAGGCTGGGCTCAAAATCACCATCCTCTTCCTTCAGTCTCCAGGGTGCTGGAGTTAATAAGCATGTGTTATCACACCTGGCTGGATTTTCTACCTACATTATTACCATAGTATTATCCATGATATCTTTTTGTTTCCAACTTTGTATTTAACACTGTTGGTTGTGTTTTCTGATAACAAGATAATACCTTTTGGTACACAAGAAGTGGTTAAAAGGTAACAAGGTAGATAAGAAATCTATGCACTGCTTTATGTATGAAACTACCCTTCTGTACATCACTTTGACAATAAATAAATAAATAAAAATTTAAAAAGAAGTGGTTGAATATATACATTATGTTTATATTTGAAATCTTTGGAGATTGAAGTCATGTTTTAATTGTCCTACAGGTTTTACTTTCCTCACTGGTATTGCAGTGGCAGCAACAGAACCTATCGGCATGGAGTATTTCGAGGGACTGAATCTCCTCTTCTTGATGACTTTGTTATGTCTTACCTTTTTGCTCAGGTACAGTTGTATTATCTTATTTGTGCACTAAATGACAGATATCCTGTATTACATATCTTTTAAGGAGACAAACTTTATATTTGAAAATTGCAATTCTGTTTTACACAGCTAGTGTAGAAGAGTTACTATTTCTTTATTTGAGTGTGAGACCCATTAATTTAGTTATAGTAAAAAAATACATAATAATCACTTTTTAAAGTTTATATACTGATGATTGAGCCCAGTGCTTTTGTGCATGTTAGACAAATGCTCAAACACTTTAATTCTACCCCTAACCCCTTAAAAATACATAATATACTTGAAATATATAATTGAATATTTTAATCATTTTAACTGTACAGTAGGCTCACCTTACTTGTGGGTTTATTACACATAGTTTTGATCAAGTACAGACAAAAATAATCAAAAGAACTTTCAAAACAAAAATTTTTAATTCCCATCTGGACATCATATGGCTTAATTGATGTGGAGAGGCTCCCAATCAGTCCCACATTATTTGTCAGTTGTGTTTAAATTTTTGAATGATCTGCTAAGTGTTTCCTGGCTCTTGTTTTGTGAAAATCTGCCTCCCACAAAGCAAATGGTACCCAGAAAGCAAGGCAAAAACAATGACAATCCTTCTAAGCTAAAAAGGGTACATCATGTACTTAATTTAAATGATAAAGTGAAAAATTTAGATTTATTGAAGGGCAACCTATCTTTAGTTGAAGTTGGGCAGCATTAGGGGAAAAATGAATCAAGCATTCACACTGCAGTACTGAAAACACACATCCTGAGCATTTGTGGGTTTTCTATATAACTGGAATGATACCAAAGTTCCATTTGTTTCACAGTATAATCAAGTTATGCTTTATTTGTCACTACCATTTATATCTAGGGTATTTTTTCATATTTCCAAACAGAAACTTCATACCCATTATACATTTTTATATTTTAATTTTACCCATTATACATCTTGGCAACTTGGCAGTGACCAATCTTCTGTTCTTCCTCTGTGAACTTGACTCATCCAATTATGTCAAACAATGAAATTATATGGTTTTTGTCTTTTGTGATTGGCTTATTTCATTTAGCATATTGTCTTCAAAGTTCATCTATGTTGTCACAGGTATTGGTGTCTCTCAAACTTTTTCAGTCTGGGCTGACATCAAACCACCAACCTCAGATCTCAGCCTCCTGTGTAGTTAGGATTAAAAGCATAAGCCACTGATGCTGGCTTCTTTGGCCACTTTTTTTTCTTTATTGTCAAAGTTTGATACAGAGGGGGTAACATTCATATGAAAGGCAGTGAGTACATTTCTTGTTCTACTTGTTACCTCTGCCCTCATTCCCCCTCCTTGCCCCCTCCCCATTCCCTTCTCCCCCCAAGAGTTGTGCAGTTGGTTTATGGGGTTTTTCAGGCTACTCTGCTTCCTGTATGAGATCTGTACTACATTGTATCTGAGCCATATGGCAACTCTTAAAGAGCCCTGCTGGGGGTCCCCCACTCCCCCAGAACATTTTATTTTCTCTAAGCATGCCTATCCTTGTGACTGCTATACCAGTGGGAAAGAATCTCATTGCTCTTGGGATGAAGTCATTCAAAAGAACCTGCAGCTTGATCTCAACCAAACTTGTTTATGACCCTGGACATGCCTTGTGCTTTGTTTTTGTGTCATTCCTTCTATTTTCTCATTCTATTTTGTGCCCATTAAAGTTTTCTTTATATCTTTCAAAGCTACAGGATATTTAAATCTGTTAAGCCTCTCCTAATTACTCCAATTAGATTAAATTTCAGAATTCTCTAAAATTTTAAAACAGCTATAGTATGGTATTTCCTGTACAATTTCTGGTATTGGATTTGTTTTCATGTTTAACCTTCAAGCTAGATTTTAATCCTTTTATTTCCTTATATTTCTTTGTCTCCAATATGACCTCTAATATATTAGAGATACTTTAACATAAATAGAACTCAGTATATATTTAATTAATATCTACTAGTTATATATTTTTTTATGTAGAAGATAAAATTTATAAATATATTCAGTATATTTGGATGATATCATATGTATTACATACTGTGTACACAATTTGTATCAGTTTTCATTTGCAGATGAACTTTTATGGAGAAATGACTAGGCATAGTCCTAGCTGCTCAGTAATCCTAATAATCCTAGCTACTTAGGAGGCTGGGATCTGAGGATTGTGGTTTGAAGCCAACCCAGGCAGGAAAGTCCATGAGACCCTTATCTCCAGTTAACCACCTGAAAACCAGAAGTGGAGCTGTGGCTTAAAATGGTAGAGTGCTAGACTTAAGCTCTGGGACAACGTTTAGACCCTGAGTTCAATCCTTGTGACTGCCCTCCCCCCCCACCAAAAAAGTTGATTTATACCTTTAAATTGTATGTGTTCTGGAAATACTATGTTATCAGGTTGAAATATGATGTTTTAAAAATGGGATAGTGCCATCTAAAGCAAAATTCTTAATTTTATTTCTATCAGTGGCGGTATGATTTTGTTCATGGATGGATAAAAGTACCCGTGACTCATGAAACACAGGAAGAATGTCTTGGGATGGCAGTGTTAGATATGATGAGAATAGCAAAAGAAAAGGATCAGACTCCGCTGGCTGTCTATAACTCTATCAGGTAATTTTCTTATGCATATATATATATATGTACACACACATAATTGTGAACTTAGATTTTTTGGATACTTTGCTTGTTTTTTCAGTGTTTGCCCATACCTTTTGATTTTATAATACTAAAAAACAATCAGGCTAGTGATATAAATCATTGGTAGGGTACTTTCCTAACAATCTGAATTTGATCCCTAGTGCTATAAGAAAACAAACCAGTTGAAATTACTGGAGGAGTTACAGTATCAAAAAATATCAGAGCTGTTTGAGTCTACATATTTTTTTGATAAGTTCAAAGGAATGGCCGAATACTTGGAGAAATAGGTTTTGATAGTAGACCCTTAACTTACACTAATGATCTGAATAAGTATTTTTCAAGTTGTGCTTTGTATTTTACTCACATTGGCACACTTGGGGTTCATGTTAAAATGGAAGATTCTCAGGCTGTAACTGAACAGATCTGTATTTAGTAAATATAAGCTGAAGCCCACAACTATGAGCTTGAGAAGATTTTTTGTTTGTTTGTTTGACAGTCCTGGGGTTTGAACTCAGGGCCTGAGTCCTGTCCCTGGCTTCATTTTTGCCCAAGGGTAGTACTCTACCACTTGAGCCATAGCACCACTTATGTTTTTTTCTGTTTATATGATGCTGAGAAATCAAACACCCAGGGCTTCATGCATGCTAGGCAAGCATTCTGCCGCTAAGCCACTTTCCCAGCCCCGAACTTGAGAAGCTTTTATACAAGTAACACAAACATTCCCCAGTATCTTTTGCATAATGGAATTTTAGCAGTTACAGTTTTTTTTCAACATTACTCCTACATCCTTGTTTTAATGGCTGTATAACTTCTACTTTTAACAAACTGTACATATAGCCATATAGGAGTATTCTGAAGTTTTTGAAAGTTAGATGTATATTTTAACACATTACATACTTACCACTAAAAGTTTGAATATGTGGATATGGTTAAATTCTTTTTCTTACCTGGGTGCTGGTGGCTCTCACCTGTCATCATAGCTACTCAAGAGGCTGAGATCTGAAGATTGCAGTTCAACACCATCCCAAGCAGAAAAGTCCTTGAGTCTCTTATCTACAATAAACTACTCAGAAAAAACTTGGAAGTGGGACTGTGGCTCAAGAGGTGGAACACTAGCCTTGAGTGAAAAAGCTCAGAGACAGTGCCCAGGTCCTGAGTTCAAGCCCCAGGACTGGAAAGAAAAAAATATTTTTCTTATTTGAAATTGTTTTCCTCGTAAATGACTTCAGCTTTTATATCTCTTGCACAGCTTTTTTTAAAAAACAATTCTGACTGATAACATGACACTGAAGTGGATTTATCATATTTAAGAATCACACAATCCTGTCAGGCTTCTGGCTCAAACCACTGGTTGGATATGGTGGTACCCATCTGTTGTGTGGGAAGCTGAGATTGGGAGGATTGTGGTCCAGGCTGGCTTGGATATAAAACAAATCCTGGAACAAATGAAAAAAATGTTGTAGCTCTGGAACTTGGTAAAATTAACAGAGACATGTCTTAAAAGAGATAAAACTTGGTGGTTATGAATTTATACTACAACCCAGTTTTTCCGTAAAAGGGCTTTCATGAGCAATTCTGACTACTTGAATGCAAAATTCTTAAGAGTTCCAAAGGGACTTGGTATATGATAGGAAAAGGTGGAAGTAGTGGTATACTGGTAATAAATAGTTCTTAAAAAATAAGAAAACTGATTTTCTGATTTGTTTGTAATCTTTTCTGATATCCATGTAACAAATATTATGGTATCAGCTTGATATCGTGGAATACAAAAGTGATAGTCATGACAAACCCTTTCTACCATTTATATATGGTTAATAAAAATAACCTCAAAGGCATAGATGGCATAGATAGTATTGTAAAATAGCAAACAAAAATAAAAATTAGAATGATTAGGAAGTTACAAGTTTTGACTGTTTATTACCTACAAAACTTATATAATTTAAAATGTAACATTTAACAATTAACTAAATGTTTTAGAAAATAATATGTATAGCTCCAGAACATCACTGGTGCTAAGCAGGCCCAGAATTGTATAATAGAGTGTTACACACATTCCGTGAAAACAAAAGGAGGAGCATCTAATTCAGTAATGAATGAGAACTAGACGAGTTTCCTAGATTTGATGATGGTTGAGCTGAGACTTGTAGGACAAGTTGGAGATTGTGGAAATCTTATGCAGTTATATTTCAGAAATGTTCATCAGAAGCAGAGAAGAAAATATGCTCTTCTTTAGGCTACTAAGCATAGAAATGAAGGTACAGAGAAATCGGAACATTTCTAAAAGGAAGTATTTAGATCATAAGGAATTTACTAGGAGTTGTTGGAGCTAGCCTAATAGAACTATGCATACAAAAGTATGTTTGCATAATGAACAACAGCATCCAACAGAATCAGCCACTTTGGGGATTCGGATAAAATTTTGCAGTCCTGCATTATAGGAAAAATTTATAGCCCAGAGCAACACATGTAAAAAAAAGTCCCATAAATGATGATTGGGGATATAAGGTAGTAAGAGAAAAAGAATTTCTAGACATTTCAATACTAACTAGACTAGACTAGACTAGGGGATGAAAATTAACATCTATTCTAAGCTTTAGGGTAACTCAAACCTGCCTTAGATATATTGATTCTGTAGATGGTAATTCTGTCAGTGTAGCCTACTTGACTACTGTGCTATAACATATTCTACCTAGGGAAAAGGTAGGCATCTTTCAATTTTGTTTTAGCTTAATCTTCCAACTTTTGTTTTTCTGTGTGTGCCTATTATTCCTAGCTACAAGACATTCTTACCAAAATGTGTTCGAGCAAAGATCCAAGAGTATCATATTCTGACAAGGAAGAGAATAAGGTACAGATTTCGCAGATTTATTCAGCAGTTCAGTCAATGCAAAGCCACTGCCAGAAACTTGAAACTTAAGTATGTTATAAATCTGGAAACTCTTCAGTCTGCCTTCTACACAGAGCAGTTTGAAGTAAAAGAATCTGGAAGAGGTCCTTCAGGTGAGGAGATTTTTGCAACCATTATAATAACTGGAAACGGTGGAATTCAGTGGTCAAGAGGGAAACATAAAGAAAGTGAGACACTGACAGAACAGGTAATCCTTAATGATATGTTCTCATTTTTTATTTTGTTAAGTAGAATGCCAATAGAAACAAAGTAATTTTAATCATTTGAAACATTGTCTTGCACTTCTCCCATAATGAAAGTAGTATGAAGTCTTCAAGGTCATTTCATGTTCTGAAATGGCTTTTAATTTAATTTTAATGGCAAAATAACAATGACTTTTTTACATTTCAAAAAAGGGATGAATTCTATGATTTTATACTCTTACTTTTGCTTCCTTTTTCTTTCCTTATTATTAGTAATAAGCAGTTTTAGTCCTAAAGTCCATTAAGTGGAAAAGATTAATTCTAATTGATTTATGATTATGTGTGCCTATTAAATAACTTACTGTCGTTAGGTTTTCATCACAGTTATTTTCTTTGCAGTCATTTTAAATTTGTCCTATTGTTCTTAGATTGTTTCAGAGATAAAGTGCAGTTATTTGATTTTTATTTTTATGATCTTTAACTTTCTGGCAGTGGTTCTTATTAATGTTAATTACATTAAAGAATACCATAATTCAATATAGGTTCCTGGAATTTTTAATGTTCTCATGTTTGAGTCAAAGCAAGGTAAGTATAGTGTACTGTTAGAGTTTGGGGAAAGAAATCACATTTAATGTCTATTATTTTCAAGAGATAAAGAATTTTGAATAAATGTACCCCCTTCATAAATTTTGTCTTAAGATGGCTCCATAGTGGTTAATTTTAAATGCTCTTAATTTCAGGATTTACAGCTGTATTGTGATTTTCCTGATATTATTGATGTTAGTATAAAGCAAGCAAACCAAGAATGCTCAAATGAAAGTAGAATTGTAACTATCCATAAAAAAGATGGTAAAACTTTGGTAAGTCTGTTTTATGACTAAATAGTGATTACATTTTATACTTGTCACAAACAAATGTTTGAGTCTTACTACCGAAGTTGCTTTATTATAGGAATTTTAATTATAGTTATTGGAATAGCTCTAAACATAAGTTATTAGTTACTCATTTTTTTAAACTAAATCTAGCTGTTTGTTTTACAACCAAAGACTTATCTTCTGAGAGTTGCTTTGCATTGCTACACTTTTCACTCATTTTTATGATTAACACAGTACCAGTTACTCCCACATCCTTCCTCTGACTCAGGGTGGTGCTAGCCACCTGTTATAATGTTCATTCCTAACTAATATGTTTTATTTTTATCAGCTGGATTATGTGAAATCCTACACAATGCCTAATTAAAAGAGAAAATAAAATAATATTGTATGGTATTTTTATGATAAAATGTAAACCAATTCCAAATCAGCCTCACTCAAGTTGTAAGACATGATTCTAAAAGATTAGTCCTGTCTTAAAAAAACAACAACAACAAAAAAAAACAAGCAGTGGGGGGGGGGGGAGGGGGGAGAAAAATGAAGAAAGAGGTAACAAGCTTGATGAGAAATGTACAAAACTGTAACCCCTCTCTATATTACTTTGACAATAAATAAATTAAAAAAATATAGCTTCAAAATCCCATTTATTTTATATAAAAAGAAAGGAATTATTTTGTATTCTATTAAATTTCTTATTTGCTTGGCTATATATTCTTTTTACCTTGAATGCTTTTTTTTTTTGCCAGTCCTGGGCCTTGGACTCAGGGCCTGAGCACTGTCCCTGGCTTCCTTTTGCTCAAGGCTAGCACTCTGCCACTTGAGCTACAACGCCACTTCTGGCCGTTTTCTGTATATGTAGTGCTGGGGAATTGAACCCAGGGCCTCATGTATACGAGGCAAGCTCTCTTGCCACTAGGCCATATCCCTATCCCCCCTTGAATGCTTTTTAACCACCTGGCTTGCTTGTAATATTATTTGTTCATTTATCTGTTTGGCTTAGCTCTAGCCTTTTAATAAATAGCTGACTTGCAACTAACTCAGTTTATTTCAAACATTTTCCTATATACCTAGATAAAAAAAAATTGTGGTAAACAGTGTGCATATATGGTCCAGTAAGCTTATTGAATGCAAGAATCATATTATATTTGTATGTGTATCTCCTGCACTTTGCACAGTGCTCTTGCACATAGTTTACCAAGAATTATGGATAAATATTTCATGGATATATAAAAGTATGATTAGTAATTATCAACCCCATGTAGCTCTATAATAGGTATTTCTGGAAGACTTTTAATTTTTATGTCATCAGCCTTTATTAATAAAGTCTTTACTTGTGGGAAGTTATTTGGACTTGCTGACTTAATTTAAAGTTTATAATACTGGAAAGTTAAGTAACTTTCTGAGGTCTTTGTATTGAGTAGGTGTTATGTTTAAATTTGGTTTTATGATCTGAAAACTTAAGCTCTTAATCTTTATTGTTTAAGTTTAGAGCCTGAGGCCCTGAGTTCAAATTCTAGTACTGCCAAGAAAAAAGGTTACATGTGTAAGAATGTTTTGAAATTTTTCTAGTAATCATTTCACACATTTAATCCTACCTCCACATCTACTTTATTATAAATGGGGCTTTCTCTTTCATTCTTTTATCAAATTGGCTATTTTCACATATGTAAATATAAATGGGGTTTCTCTTTAATCCTCTTATCAAATTGACTATTTTGACATATGTAAATATAAATATGCACTTGTATATATGTGCATGTATGAAAACAAAAGCATAGAACAGTTAAATGTTTCAGTTTATAGCATGAATATTTTAGTCTTAGTATGATGTTGGTGTGTAAAAATACATGCTCAGGTTTTTAGATTAATACTAGATTTTTATCAGATCTCATTTCTGATTGAGTTAACTGACGTTGGTCTAATGGGTTATTATAAAATACAGTAGAATTATGTATGTGGAGTAATCTGTAACTGGAAACAGATGATAATCCCATACTCGAGAGGTTTTTAGAGAACTGACATAAAAATTTATCATGTAGATTGGGGAATTTGTAGTCATAAAAGATATCTGAAGAATTCATATTAATTTAGGAGAATTATTACAATAATGTGGAGTATAGAGAAATTTCAACATTTAGAATGCAATTGGCCTTTTAAATGACATGGTCTTTTTTTCTTTTCTCTTAGGAAATTGAGCTCAGTTCATTAAGAGAAGCTTTATCATTTGTGTCATTAATTGATGGCTATTATAGACTAACTGCAGATGCACACCATTACCTCTGTAAAGAAGTAGCACCACCAGCAGTGCTGGAAAATATACAAAGCAACTGCCACGGTCCAATTTCGTGAGTGATAGAGACTTCAAGTATAAATTTTTAAAATAGTAAATGTTACTTATAACATTTATAACATTATAAATGTCAGTTATACATATTGCCACATCCATAAATTAAGTCTACCACATAATGCATATAGTTTTAAAAAATTGTGTCAGTACTGAACAGGTGTACTTGCTTTTCATTATTTCCTAAGCAGTACAATAGAACAATGTTTACTTAGCATTTATATTATTATAGGTATAATCAGTGATCTAAAGATGATTTAATGTTTATGGGAGAATGTCCATAGGTTACATACAAATTATACTATTTTATTTAGAGAATGTCCTCAGATTTGGGTTTTGGGACCAAGTCCCCGTAGATGCCAAGGGACAACTATATTTATAGAGAAGATTTTATATAATACATTTAGGTTTAAAGGTTTTTTAAAAAAATTCTATTTTCTAACAGAAATCTGTATAAATCAGATTACATAATAATTAGAATCATTGTGTAGCTTCAGAATCATCAGCCATTTTTAAGATTCAGTAGATTTTTTTCAGTTACTATTATACTAATACACACAACTTTTCTGTTAGTAACTGTTACAATAGAGACTGAGAAATTTTCTGTATAGTTACATGACATTGTATAAGAACAGGTATGGCTTAAAATATACTAGATTTATAATTAGAAAGCAGAAAATTCAATGAGTTTTCTTTGTGATAGTGTCTTAAAATTTCTTGTGGAGATTTCTAAAGTAATATAATTGTTTCTTAAATTGGTTTGAACTTACTGCAAAATAGCTTGATAAATTGGTTTTTCCTCCATTGAAAAATTATTGATAAGTATATAATAGACCAATCTTCTAAAAGTTTGGAGCTTTAAATTTGACTTCTGATTTTGTACATGTCATTAATCATCATGCAGTAGCACTTGTGGTCATTCACATTATTTTTTCTTAATCTTTAGAATGGACTTTGCCATTAGTAAACTGAAGAAAGCAGGTAATCAGACTGGACTGTATGTACTTCGATGCAGTCCTAAGGATTTTAATAAGTATTTTCTGACTTTTGCTGTTGAGGTTAGTATGGCACATATATTTATGATAACATGTCCTTTAGTCTATACTTTCTCCTTATTATTTATTGTGTATTTTCTTTTTAATATTCAGAATTATAAGTGTATATAATAATGTGCATAATTATTTATCTCAAATATTCTGCACGAATAAACACACTTCCTAGGGATTATGTAAACATAAAATTATATGTCTTTATATCTTTTTATTTGATGTCTTATTTTTTGATGTTTGAGTGCTATCAGTTTGTCAAATACTTTGTCAACATGTCTCTTGGTTTACAAAAGTAGAAATATTTTCCATATTCTGTGGAGCAAAATTAGTTGGAAGCAAATTTTATATTGACTAGCAGTGGTTGCTGATTAAGAAAAATAGAACAATAATGAACAGAAACACCATAGTACCTTTAACTTGTAATTTCTCAATATTAAGACGGATTATGTGTAATTCACGTTTGAAGTGTAAAACTGCAAGGAAGCCTCTGTTAAATGCACATCACCTTGTATCTCACCTAAGGTTATGTACTATACACATGTATCTTAAAAGATACTATCATTTATAAAGAAATTTCATGGCTGAAATCTTTTTATAGCAGCAGCCAAATTTATTTTGTTTTTTAAAAAGTAAGGATTTTTGTTATTCACTTGGTTTTGTAAAAGCAACCATCTTGGATTTAGTACATGCAGAGAATGGATTAATATATAGATTATTAAAGATAGATTAAGCCATTACTTCACTATTTGTATAAAATTAATAATCCTAATTTTAGAATATCACTATAATTTATGATAATCAATTGTGTTGAGTTTTGTGTTTATACTGTGTGTGCCCAACCTAATATGAATGATATAAACTAGAAGATGTATGAATGA
The DNA here is from genome assembly GCF_023159225.1 of Perognathus longimembris pacificus. NCBI lineage: Eukaryota > Metazoa > Chordata > Mammalia > Rodentia > Heteromyidae > Perognathus > Perognathus longimembris. Next base: position 102,274,180 of record NC_063161.1, read on the forward strand.
TATATGATATATGTGATATGACATAAACCTATCTTCGAGATAACTTATCTTTTGGAATAAAAATTAGAAAGAATACTAATTGCTTTCTTATTTGTGTGGTTTATTTTTTATTTGCCAGTCCTGGGGCTTGAACTCAGGGCCTGAGCACTGTCCCTGGCTTTCTTTTTTTGCTCAAGGGTAGCACTCTACCACTTGAGCCACATATGTGGTGCTGATGAATTGAACCCAGGGCTTCATGTATATGAGGCAAGCACTCTACCACTAGGCCATATTTCCAGCCCCTTATTTGTGTTTTAATAAAATCTATTTGTGAGCCACTTTTGGGGGCTATGGAATTATAATTAGATGTCTTTTTGAGAAACCAAGGGCCTGTTTTAGGATTTACTGTTTAAATATTCTCTTGGTTGTGTATTCTGTTTTTGTGATAACCTTCTGGACAAAATAATTACTGTGCTATCCATTGTAATGTTCCTTCTCTTTATAATTAAACTTACATAGAGAGAAAACGTCATTGAATATAAACACTGTTTAATTACAAAAAATGAGAATAGAGAGTACAACCTCAGTGGGACTAAGAAAAATTTCAGTAATCTTAAAGATCTTTTAAATTGCTACCAGATGGAAACTGTTCGCTCAGACAATATAATTTTCCAGTTTACCAAATGCTGTCCTCCCAAACCAAAAGGTAAAAATAAATTCTAGTTATTTTTAAAATACTGGTCATGGGTTATGTATATGATGGAAGATATCTTTAGTACACTGACTTCAAAAGAAATATCAAAGAAGCACTTATAAAAACAAATGAATTTTGTCTCTTTCTGTTGTACAAGGCACATCAAGTAGGATCAGGTTGTTTGGTTTGTCTGTCAGTGGCTTGAAGTTCTGTTTTTCTGAAATTGCACTTTAACTATAGTCATTTTTGGACCTGGATAGTTTTACTACCAGATACTCGTGTGTTTAAATAAGCACTTTTGTGCAGTTTAAAAAATTTTAATGTCTGTATTTTTAAAGTAGGTAGTAAGGTTGGAAATTCCTTGAAATAATACATCTAACTTTTAAAACTCCTGTGAAAATTATATTAGTTAAGTGATCCTAATTTTGAATGTATAAAATAATTGGTAAGTTCAGTGACTAAAAGGCAAATGATTTTATATGAAAAAGATGAACAGTGAGCAGCTATTGTTTACAATATTCATATACTACTTGTTGAATGGCAACTCCTTTGTACAACTACTTAAAGATTAAATAAATTTTTAAAAGAATACATGCATTTTACTTTTCTTTGGAGTAATTTATATTTTTAATGTGTTTTTATGGATCCACCCACACATATGCACACACACACACACACACACACACACACACACACACATCTTATTGTTGTTTTTCAGATAAATCGAATCTTCTAGTCTTCAGAACCAGTGGTGTTTCTGATGTACCAAACTCGCCAACATTACAGAGGCATAATAATGTGAACCAAATGGTATTCCACAAAATCAGAAATGAAGACTTGATATTTGTAAGCCACTAGATAATGATCATTTTCTTTCTTCTTGATTTCTTATCTTGTATTATATTTATGTGACATTTGGAACCATTTTTATAACATACATTATAAAGTTTATTTGCAATTTAAACATTTTATTTGTTATGAGAAATATGTCAACTTTGTGTTAGAAATATGAAAAACTAAGAATGAATTATGTTTTCTTTTCAGATATTTAAAAATGGTCCTTTATAAATCGTAAAAGTTTATAAAAAAAAGGCCTATCTTTTAACTCTCTACTTCTCAAAGACAGTAAGGGAAGTTCAAAGTATTCTTTTTTTGTAAATTTAAAAAAATTGTTATTATAAAGGTGGTATCCAGTGAGGTTACAATTACATGTCAGGTAATGAGTACATTTCTTTTTGGACAATGTCACCCCTTCCCTCGCTTTCCAAAGTATTCTTTTTTAAGGAACTGAAGATAGTATACAAGAGCTGATGCTTTGATGGTCGGTTTGTGTGGAGTTTAGCCTCTTTTATTCTGTAAAAATGAAAAAAAAAAACTAAACAAAAGATGCCAGTACTTAAAAGTGAGACAATCCCTGCTAAATGCCAGAACTCTTAAGAATATAGTTCTTCAGTGAAAAATTAACTTCCAAGCCAAGAGAAAAGGAGGAATATTACCTATTTTATTTTACTTAAGTTCTTAGTAATGAAAAAGTGTCTATCCTAGGAATTTATAAATCATAAGCCTTTGACTTTTAACTATCTATACGCTCTGAGAGAAGCTAAACCAAGAGATTAAAAGTAGTACTCTGCATGGTCCTTGGGGGAAAGATAGGCATTTCATTTTGGGAAGAACCTATGTTTAACCTAGGCTAGTCAGGATTCCCAGAGTTAAAATTACTCCAAACCTTAGTTTTTAATTAAAATTTTGAAATATACAGGAAAATACTACAGGATTAAGCAGGAGTCATCAAACCAAATCAACATCAAAATTATACTTCAATAACTTCATGTAGTTTTCAAAGAGAGACTGTAAAATGCACACCTATGTTTTCTTTATTTTTTAAGTTAAATTTTATTGACAAAGTATGTACAGAGGGGGTACAGTTACATAATAAGGTAGTGAGTACATTTCTTGTCTTATTTGTTACACCCTCCCTCACTTTTCTTTCCCTTCCCTAGTTCAGGTAAACATATATACATTATCCAGTGGACCAAAATCATATATAGTGACCACAGGGAGTATGCCAAAACACCTATGTTTTAATAATCAAAAGGAGTTACAAACACAGGAAAATGAGATGATTTTAAATTATAAGACTTTTTCTTTTTTGTCAGTCCTGGAGCTTGGACTCAGGGCCTGAGCACTGTCCCTGGTTTCTTTTTTGCTCAAGGCTAACTCTTAGCCACTTGAGCCACGCCATTATTTTTGGCTTGTTTCTATACATGTGGTGCTGAGAAATCGAACCCAGGGCTTCATGTATGTGAGGCAAATACTCTACTACTTGACCATATTCCCAGCCCCCATATAAGACATTTTAAAGAGCAAACTTTTGGGGATAAAACATATAAATGAAAAATGTGCTCATTGACATTTAAATGAAACAAACAGGTTAGGAAGCACATTACTCATAACTGAATAGAGAATAGCGAATTGAAATACAGACCTGAAGAAATCCTTTGGAATGTAGCAGATAGGACGAATGAAATGGAAATTGTAAAATAGAAATTAGAGGCATAGAATGAGAGGTTAGAATGAGAAAGACTAACTGAACTCAGAGTTCTATAAGAAGATACTAGATAATGAGCCTAGATAAGGATTGTCAAGGTATAAATTCTCATGTGAGTAAGAAGAAGCATAAAATATTAAACTACAGCTTGGATTTTAGCACATACGGCATTATAAGGAGTACTAGTACCAATAGTAATAGCTGTTACTTAATGTGCATTTTTTATATGTCATAGCTTGTGTTTTAGTGCTTTCATGTTTTTATTTGCTTCCTGTTCAAAGCAATACTATGAGAGAATTGTTACCTTCATTCTTCAGATGAAGAAACAAAGACAGCTGCAGTATAGAGAGATTAAATATTTCATACAAGGTTAAGCATCTAGTGAGTAGTAAAAGGAAAAAGTCACATGCATCTTCACAGACCATACTGATTATTCTATTTCACAATATGAAAAGCAAATTAATCACTCATCTGTAGGCTCTTAAAAGAGATTAATTATGATGGAGGGGGTGACAAATAATGTATACATTATTTCACATGCTAAGTTGAAACCCCTTTGTAGAACTATTTGAGGTTAATAAAAAAATTAATAAAATGTGATTAGTTACAGTTGTTACAGGAGATTTAAAAACAGGATGGAGTAAAAATATAGTTTTTTATTCTTGTTTTCAGTCTTTAATTATTACTCAAGGAAGAAGAATAAAGTATGGATTTCAAACCTCAGTTTAATTTCTAGGTATAGTTTATAAGAGAATACTTGCTTAATTTTAAAAAGTGTCATTGATTTTGTTTCCCATCTTTTTTCATTCTTTTTCTCTCTTTTTTTCTTTTATAGAATGAAAGCCTTGGTCAAGGAACTTTTACAAAAATTTTTAAAGGCCTAAGAAGAGAAGTAGGAGACTATGGTCAACTACATGAAACAGAAGTTCTTTTAAAAGTTCTGGATAAAGCACATAGAAATTATTCAGAGGTATATATATTCTTTGGGTAATTAATGTAGTTTATGCCATTTAAATGTGTTTTCATGTGCACATAACATTCATGCATGCAGCATTTCAAAATATTTTAATTTAAAAATACATCTTTGAGACCTTTCTGAGGATACATTTTGATATAGAAGAGTATAGGATTTTAAAATAATATTTATAAACTAATTATTTTTAGAATTTTATTATGAGTAATATTAAATCTCAATTATCTACTAAAACAGCTGCTTTTAAATGTGGCTTCCCAGGATTTTATGTTTCATAGAGGCTTCTTTACAGTTTCCTCTATTTAAAAAGAAAAAGCATATATGACACTGTAGTAAGGAACACTCAGTGAAATATGGATGGCTCTGAGAATCATCTAGAGATACAACACAAGTTTATGACCATTATGATGTCTTAAAAGGTTAAAGGAAGATGATATATAAGCAAGATGAGTACTAATCTAGATCATCAAAGTGTTAGTGATCATGATCCTCTGAATGACTATAACCAGAAATTCTAGTTAAGGATTAGCTGAGTTAGAATAATGTTGATATTATACTAGCATCCTGATATAGGTTTCATAGTTTATCTTTGCAAAAAATTAGTTATACGTACTTATTTAGAAACTATTATTTAGAGCTTACAGTAATCTACCTCAGTCTCATATCACTATATAAAATATCTACCTCTAGTTTTTACTCGGTGACTGTTATAGTTGTTGTAGTCTAAGTCTGTTTGACTTGCATTATTCATGGTGTCCTCTACCACTATTGCTTCCTTTCACTGCTATCTCTACATTTCACATTTACTAAGGGTTTTCCTCATAATAAACCCAAACATAAAGGTTGGTGGCACTTAGAAGTCCATATTGTAACCTGCGAGGAGTAGGAGAAAGTACATTTCTTTTATGGCAATCAATATCTTATTACCACTGCATACTTATAAATAATAGTGAAACAATAATTCCTTAGCATTATTTTTCTTTTCCTTAGTCTTTCTTTGAAGCAGCAAGCATGATGAGCCAACTTTCTCACAAGCATTTGATTTTAAATTATGGAGTATGTGTCTGCGGAGAGGAGAGTAAGTAAAACACTGGCTTTTTAATGTTAATAGCATGTCTTTTTCAGAGAACCTGTTGTTTTTATATAGAAAATTCAATTTCAGGATCACAGGGATCAGTATGAACCATGATTTAATGGAAATTAGGTATCATTGAACTTAACAGCATTATATGATTGTTCAGTTATATCTTATACAAAAAGAAAGCATTGGTGAAATTTAAAATGCAGAAATCAGTTAATGCCCAAGTGGTAGAGTATTATTGTAAATAAGTGTATAGACTTTTGTTTTCACCATAGTTGTGCATATTATGGGTAGTTAAACATAACATTTGAGCAGTTGACCCTCTCTGTACATGTTTACTTGAAGTTAGGAGGTTAAAGCGTATAATAGATAGGCTGAATTACCAATTGAACTGACTGAAATGATTGTATATTGCTATTAGATATAGTCTCCAAGTATATTGGAGTAATTCTATATTATATTATTATACTATACTATGTAGTAAAATGTATGCTGTATATTTTACACATAGTTACATATTATGTATTTAATTGTTTGATTCCTACATCATATTATGAGTAAACTAAAAACTAAATGTACAATGGTGTAAATCCATGAAGTTTTTAAAATGAATTTCATTTATTTACCCATAGTATTTGCATATAACATAAATGTATCTATAAAAGTTTGAATTATATGTTTAATATATATTTATACATAATTAAGCCTTATTATTATTACCTATATTTTACTACAGATATTTTGGTTCAGGAGTTTGTAAAATTTGGATCATTAGATACATATCTGAAAAAGAACAAAAATTCTATAAATATATTATGGAAACTTGGAGTGGCTAAACAGTTGGCATGGGCTATGCATTTTCTAGTAAGTAACTCTTATTTTGTTTTTGTCAAAACTTGCTTTATTTTATGAGCCATGTAGCAATAAGAAATAAATCTCTAGATAGATGCCATGCCATTCAAAATAATCTGTTAGGTGTTGAAAAGGGATTATTTCAGGAATATGTTCATTTATATAAAATCTGTTTGGAAATGATCAGCTTTGTCATCCCATCAGACTCTTAACTATTGCTAGGTAATCTGTAGTTCTTATCGTTTGGGGTTAGCAAATTAAGCCAAAAATTATTCAGAAACAGGTTATGCTACTATGGATAGCAGAAAATACCTTATCTTGATATTTGGGGACAACTGGACATTATGTTCAATGAGAAGGAAGATTTAACAGAGAAACAATACCAGAGTGACAGCCAGTTATCCCATCTGGTAAACGTATACCTATGGTTGCTGAACTGAAAGCAGTATTTCCTAATGTCAGCTACCATCTACTATTACTATTTGGAATTTCAGCTCTGGAAAGTAGAGTAACATTTGGTAGGATTAACTTATTCACTTCATTATGGTTATAGACAAATGTGTCAGTTAAAGGCTGAACCAGGAAATTTCTGCTATTTCTGTCTCAAAACTAAGTTAAAAATTTTATCTTCTTTAATATGTTTTTGGGCTTTGAACATGAAATGTTCAAATATTTGTGGGTTGATATTTGAATATGTGCATTTAACTTTAATAGGAAGAAAAAAACCTTATTCATGGGAATGTATGTGCTAAAAATATTCTACTTATCAGAGAAGAGGACAGGAAAACAGGAAATCCTCCTTTCATCAAACTTAGTGATCCTGGCATTAGCATTACAGTTTTACCAAAGGACAGTAAGTTCTACAGGGATTTCATTTAACTTTGTTAAATTTTGCTTGGTTAGTAGCCTAAAAAGCATGTTCTCTTTTCCTTGAACTTTCTATTACTCATGTGCTTTTGATTAATAATAACATGTATCTAGCACTTGTAGCAATTTCAATTAAGTTATAGGTACATCCTGGTCTCTGTCTTTTCTTAGAGACATTGTCATCATTGACTTGAGATAATTTTTTAAAACAATTTTATCCCTAGTTACATGTGGAAATGCAATTTTATTTATTTTAATATTACCATTTCTCAAACTGTTCTCAAGCTGTTTGAAAAGATATATCAAGCCCCTAAATCTTATTCAGCTAATTTGATGTCTTTGAAAGTTGCTTAAAAAAACCATTTTACAGGCTGGGAATATGGTTTAGTGGTTGAGTGCTTGCCTTGTATGCATGAAGCCCTGGGTTCCATTCCTCAGCACCACATAAAAAGAAAAGGCCAGGAGTGGCACTGTGGCTCAAGTGGTAGAGTGCTTGCTAGCCTTGAGCAAAAAGAAGCCAGGGACAGTGCTCAGGCCCTGAGTCAAAGCCCCAGGACTGCAAAAAACAAATTAAAACAAAACCTTTTTACATCTGATAATTTTGTTTAACACAATAAGTTAAAAGTATAATTTTTAGTTAAATAGTTAAGGTTTTGAAGAATCCAAACAACATTGCTATTCTGTCTCACTATCTGAGCTATTTTTTCTAATTGAGTGTTTTAAATGTAGACTTTTAAAAATCAGTTTATGCAGTATTCTATTTGAGACTATGTTACTTGGTAGCTTATCCAACAGTGAAGACTATAGTATGACAGCAACATAAGGAAGAAATTTTGCACAGTCTTAGACCTAGTACTTGGGGAAAGATGCTTTATTTGAATAGAAAATAAATATATTTATTTGGAAAAGGAGAAAGAAACCAATATTCTTTTTAATGCTATTTATTTATTTATTCATTTGTGTTGGTAGTAGGACCTGAATTCAGACTTAGACTCTTGCTTAGCATTTTCACTCAAGGCTGGCACTTTACCACTTATTTGAGCCACACCCCTACTTCCCCAATGCCTTGTTTAAACAGCAAAATATTTGGGTTACTTTATCAAAACATACAAAAATATATTGCACATTATCCCTCATTCTTACCTATTCATTGATGTGTGTCAGAATACCTGGAAGTCAGAGTTCTTTTGCTTCCTTTTTCTTTGATTTCTTTGTAGTGCTGTAATGAACCTTAGAAATTCCATTATCTGAGCAGAACTCTGTATCAATTCCATACCTATAGTACTTCAAAATAATTTAGTCATTCATCTGTGGTAATGATAAATGCCTGTGGACTTTGTTCTTCTTCAAGTTATACTAGCCATTGATCTTAACTTATTAAAACTTTTGTCACCACTAGTTTTACTACTTATTGTGAAAAAAAAAGGTTGAGAGATAGTTTTAGGACAAATTTTATAAATGAAAATGGGGTCAGGATTAATGAGAAGCAGTAGAGATAATGATATGCCCATTGAGACACTATTGTGTAATGGAAAAAAAGTTTAGTTGTTGTGGAATTTATTGTACATGATTCTAATTCTATCCATGCTGCTAACAGATTGTATGACTTTAAGCAAATTACTCAGCTTTTATTTATGCCTTTCCATGCCCTTATTGCTAAAACTGACACAGCGAATTAGATAAACCAAAAGCTCTTAAGTTTATGTGTACATAATCAGGGATAGTCCTTCTCTAGTTAAAAAGGGACTTGATGAATTTGACAATTATTTGCCTATAGGATAATGGTTTTATGGAGATTATTTATCCTTTGTTCCTGTTATTTAAAAGTTCTTCAGGAGAGAATACCATGGGTACCACCTGAATGCATTGAAAATCCTAAAAATCTAAATTTGGCAACAGACAAATGGAGTTTTGGTACCACCTTGTGGGAAATCTGCAGTGGAGGAGATAAGCCTCTGAGTGCTCTTGATTCTCAAAGAGTAAGTTAATACAGAATATGAAGGTAGAATTACTTTGTCATCCTTTATATTTCTTTTACATGATTTGGTATTTCTTAGCCCATCTCATTTTAAAAAGAAAGTTGATAAAGTATTGTACAGTTTATTCTCAGTTTTTGGTTCTTTAACTATAGAAGCTTCAATTCTATGAAGATAGGCACCAGCTTCCTGCACCAAAGTGGACAGAATTAGCCAATCTTATAAATAATTGTATGGATTATGAATCAGACTTCAGGCCTTCTTTCAGAGCCATCATAAGGGATCTTAACAGTTTATTTACTCCAGGTATGTGTTGTTGCGAGAGCCTATTGATCACTTGTCTTTCTATCTTTATTATATTCAGTGACTCTTTACTAATTTTGCAGTCTCTTCCAAGATGTTCTTTGATATCTTCTAAGATTTTTTTCTTATACTAACATAACTTCTCATACTTGGTGCATATTCTAATCTCCTTTACTGAGAAGTATTTTTTAAAGTCCCTTTCTCCTTCAGTAACATAATTTTATTGATTCCTTTGTTTATTCCTTTAAATGAGAAGAAAAATACAATTTATGCCTATGGCATGGAAATATTAGACTCCAGCTAATTTTCAGTCTTCCAGTTAATGAGAAGATGTTTATTTCACTATATTGACTATTTAATAACTCTTGATTTTTGACATTTTACTAAAAGCTCTTTATTTTATAATTGGCTTTCTAAACACTGGGTAGACTTACTTGTTCTCGCCTCCTTTTAGATATTGACCTAAAGTTATGCATATATTTAAGAAGTACTTCAGTGCTGTACATTTTAACCTTACTATATGAATATTAAAACTACCTTTTTGGAATGTAATCATTTTTCCTTTGCAAGATTTTTCTGCAATACCTACCAGGTTATGAGAAATAAAGTTCCTTTTAATATAATCTATAAACCAATTTTAGTTTCCCTATATTACTTAGTGTTTCTAACGCATTCTGATTATTTTACCAATATGTAATATGAATATGTATTGATTTCACCCAGAGAATGTATTTTCCAACCTAAGAAAGTGATATTCTTTATTTCTCTAGATTATGAACTATTAACAGAAAATGATATGTTACCAAACATGAGGATAGGTGCCCTAGGGTTTTCTGGTGCTTTTGAAGACAGGGACCCTACACAGTTTGAAGAGAGACACTTGAAATTTCTACAGCAACTTGGGAAGGTAAATTATGACAAGTTTTTCAAATAGAGTATGGTCATACAACACTTTATTTAGGAAGACAAAAAGCATTGGAGAATCTTTTTCTTTTTTAAAATTTTTATTGTAAAGGTGATATACAGAGAGGTTACAGTTACATGAATCAGGTAATGAGTACATTTCTTTTTGGTCAGTGTCACCCCTTGTCTCACTTTCTCCCAGTTTTTCCCTCCTGTGTCTATTCACAAGTTGTATACTTCCATTTTCAAGTTAGTGTCTAGTGAGTACCACTGCTCTATTCATTCACCCTTTGTCCTTCCATTTCTGTGCCCTCCACCTTTCACCCTTCAAAAGACACATAAATGAACAAACAAGACAAAAAGAAAAGGAAAAAAAATACCAACCAGGAAAAAAAATCTCATTTCCATTTCCTGGAGTTCATTTAGATAAATATACTTTATATGATCAGATGCACCTAGGCATTGTGTCTTCGTGTTCTCCTAAGAATATCCTCCTTTAGTCTCATTGTGTATGAAAGTCTAGAGGCTTTGGAGAACCTTTAAAATCTTTTTTGACAGTAATTTAAGTGTTATCTGTAGAAAAAAAGGCTTAATTGTCAGATATTAGTAAATTTTTATATTAAACAACTTTCATTGCTGAAGAACATCTCAGAGCCTGTCATGCATAATGTACAATGAGCATCTTCAAGAGGATGGTAATAATCTGACTGCTTACTGCCTAAAACATTAAACAAAGATCACTGAGACAGTCTCCAGTAAAGGGTCATAGTCATGGTAGCCTACAAGTTCTAAGACTGGAAAAGGCTCATTTTAGAAGGTCCAAACTCCCATTTCTCCAAGCTTTGCTTGCATAGGTATAGGCTTCCAGATTATTTATTGTTATGAATTAGATTTTGATATAGATACAGAAGATATAGATATAGATACAGATACATTTAAGCCTTAAAATTAAACTAAAAGTCCCAAATTGAGCTTTCTAGAGCTAAACATTGAAGGTTACAATAAAATATTGGCTTAGCAATATTAATACTCTGCTCATTTATCTTTGTTTTAAAAATACTCTTGGGAATCTTTGGAGTAATGTAGCAATGAGAACAAAAAGTTCAGGTATTAGGGCACATTAGGTGCATATTGTCGCATAGCAGATTACCCTTAAATTTAAAAGCCAAAAGCACCACTTATTATCTTCAGTTTTTTGAGTCAGGAATCTAGGAACATGGTTGACTCAGAGGAAAGGATATAAAAACTCTTAATTTCTCATTGTTGATTATAAGATGTTATTTTGAAATAATTTCTCAAAAATACCAGTTTGAGATAGACATTTTACTGTCTCCATTTTAAGGAGAAAAAAATGTTCAGAGAAGGAATTGAATTATGAAGGTAACAGTGACACCAAATTCTAGCTCTGTTCTGTTTGGCCTTAGTCCTAGGTCTTATCCACCTTGTATCCTTCTAAATTACATAATTATAGATGTAATTGCATATGAAGTCTAGATTTTAAAGATGTAAACTTCAAGTACATAACTAGAAATAAAGTTGCTCAAAATCTACATTCCTGGAGAATACAATAACATCTAAAATACACTAATTGGGATTGATACCAAAATGCTATACTTTACTTTTGAATGTTACATACTAGTTTACCAATCCTATGTAGATAATGTCTTAAGAGTGAATTTCCTTAAAACCATATCTTTCTCTCTGTGTATCAGCTATATATAGAGAGATAGATAAATATCAATTACATACATAATTATATATATCAGCTATATATATCATTACACACACACATACACACACAGACACACATACACACACACATTCCATAGTCTTAAATGCCTTCTTTTTTGTGTGTGTGCTGGTCCTGGGGCTTGAACTCAGGGCCTAGATGCTGTTTCCAAGCTTTTTTACTCAAGGCTAGCACTCTACTACCTGAGTCACAGCTCCACTTCCAGTTTATTGTGGTAGTTAATTGGAGTCTTACGTGCTTTTCTGCCTGGGCTGGCTTTGAACCTCAGTCCTCAGATCTAAGCCTCCCTGAGTAGCTAGGATCACAGGCTTGCACCACTGTGGGCTTAAAGTACCTTAGTGTCTAAAAGCAGACTGTACTGACTGTAAGTTTGATTGGGCTACTATAATGCCATAGAATGATTGACTCAAACAACAAGCATTATTAGTTTTTACAGTTCTAAAGGCTCAAAAGTCACAAGATCAGAGGCCTACCAGGGTTTGGTTTCTAGTGAAGATTTTTTCTAGCTCTGTTTCTGTTTTTTTCTTGTGTCTCAATTTAACCTTATCACTTCTATGTAAGTCTCTATTTCCAAGGCACATTGGGGATTTGAGCTTCATCATAAATATTTTAGAGGAACACAGTCCATATCAGACCCTTATTCCACTCATCACTGTTAATGATATCAAAGGGAATATTGTAAATAAGGAAATTTCCTCCTGACAGTGAGTGATAAAAATTTAGGAATCTTCTAGCATTACTTTTGACTTGAATTAGTAAATGGTTCATGATTTGTATGAATGCATTTTCAAGTAATTTATATTTCAGCATAATTCCTTTTGAAGAAGTTAAATTTTATATGCCAACTTATTGAAATCATATTTCATTTTCTTGCACTAAAACTTGCCAGATAACAGCTTAGAGATATGACCATTACTTCTAGCTCTTGAGATTTCATGTACAATTAGAATTTATTAGTAACATACTGAAAAACTTAATATTTACAGCCTAATATATTGTGTTGTTTAGGGTAATTTTGGAAGTGTGGAGATGTGCCGATATGACCCTCTGCAGGACAACACTGGGGAGGTGGTGGCTGTTAAAAAGCTCCAGCACAGTACTGAAGAGCACCTCAGAGATTTTGAAAGGGAAATTGAAATCTTGAAATCCTTGCAGCATGACAACATTGTGAAGTACAAAGGAGTGTGTTACAGTGCTGGTATGAAACTTTTAAATTCAAATGGTAATGGAAACATAAAACTGTCAGAAGATCTGGGCTTAGCACATGCCAGTGCCAGAGAGATGTATTCTAAATGACTAGAGATGGAGTGTGGTGATCATAGGCTCAGGAAATTGTTAGCTGGTTAATCAGTCATTCTCCTTACCACTTTTTTCTTCTTTATTGTCAAAGTAAAGAGAGGGGTTATATTATTTTTAAAAGAGATATACTTGTTTAACATAGATGAAAAAATAAGGTTTTATGGGTTAGCCGAAAGTCACAGAAGTCTATAACTTTTAAAGCTTTTTTTTTTAAAACCAAAAACTTTGGAATTGAAAAAAAAGGGCATTTTAGTTAAAATCATCACTAAATTTTAAGGCATAGAATAATCATTTTAGCAGTATGAAAATAATCATTACTTTATTTTGAAAGCCTGCCAAGCAGAATCTCACATATATATCCTATTTCATATTTTCACAGTCTTTGGAATCAGACAAGAGAAGATTAAAACTGGTTTCAAAGCTACCCTCTCTTGAAAGCCTTTCTAACAGGCACTGTCAGTTTACAAAGATAACAGATGCAGACCAATCCCTTTTGTCCTTGCTGAAGTTGGCTTTCCATTCTGATGGTCTGGAGGTTAAAAACTTAAAACTGTTATTTCCACTATAAATGTGTAAAAAATTAATTGTATTAATTGCTCATTCCTGATGAATAGTAAACTAACAAGAACAAAAAAAAGCTTGTGTTTTAAACAACTAATTACTTCTCATTTGTAATAACGATTTCTCATATCTAAGCGCATATATACACATATATGGATGAACGTGTATATATGTGTATATATATGACTTTTATATATGCTTTTCTCCCTTACTTTCATCAATAAAATATAACAAAGTAGTAACATATTATGTTCCATTTGTGCATTAAAAGGCCGACGTAATCTAAGATTAATTATGGAGTATTTACCTTATGGAAGTTTACGAGACTATCTTCAAAAACATAAAGAACGGATAGATCACAAAAAACTTCTGCAGTATACATCTCAGATATGCAAGGTATCTTAACATCCTAGTTATTTGTTGTGGATGAACTGGGCATGTTGAACTAATTTAGAAATCCTATAAACTTTTCCTTAACTAATAAAAGGAATTGAAGGAACAAGACCATTTAAGTTATGCTTATACACCTACAAGAAAAATTTTATTTTCTCCACAGGGTATGGAGTATCTTGGTACAAAAAGATATATCCACAGGGATCTGGCAACAAGAAATATATTGGTAGAGAATGAGAACAGAGTTAAAATTGGAGATTTTGGATTAACCAAAGTCTTGCCACAAGACAAAGAATACTACAAAGTTAAAGAACCTGGTGAAAGTCCCATATTCTGGTGAGCAAAGTATTTTTAAACAATATAAAATAGAATTATGTAGCACAAAGTTAATATTTCTTATTTTTACTATATATTTATTAATGCTTAATAATAGTAAACATTTTATTTATATTTATTTTATTTATTATTTTATATTTAGGCCTCATAACAACCTTCAAAGTATGTTATTATTATTACAGATTGAAAATCTGTAAACTCAAAAAAACACCTCTGAAATCCAAACATGTCACTCACCTGGTACTCAAAAAGTTTCAAATTATGAGGCAGTTGTAAATGAATAGATTCATTTGGTTATAAAAATAGTTCCCAGAGCTGGGTACCAGTGGCTGATGTCTGTAATCCTAGCTACTCAGGAGGCTGAGGTCCAAAGATCATGATTCAAAACCAGCCAGGCAGGACAGTCCTGAGATTCTTATCTCCAGTTAATCACCAAAAAGCTGAAAATGGAGCTGTGGCACAAGGGGAGAGTTCTAGCCTTGAGCACAAAGGCAAGAGACAGCATCCAAGCCCTGAGAAGTACCTGCTAGCTGGCAGTTTCTTTCTCCTCCTCCTCCTCTTCCTTCCCCCTCTGCCTTTTTTAAAATAGAACTATGGGGTCTGAACTCAGGCCCTCATAGTTAGGGTACTATAGCATTTGAGCCACATCTCAGCCCTTTTTGGCTTTATTTTTCACATTTTTGCTCAGTTCACAATTCTACCTATACTATGCTTCCCACCTAGATGAGATCACAGAAATATGACCATAATTGACTTATTTATTGATATGGTAAGGGGTCTCATTAATTTTGCCTGGCTAGCCTTAAACCTCAGTCCTCCCCGTCTTTTCCTCACTAGTAGTTGGGGTTATAGGCATGAGCCATCAAATCTGGCCATTCCTTTTCAATTTTATTGAAAAGTGGTAAAAGTTACATCTTACTCATCCACTGACTTGTTGAATTAAAACCCCTTAGTACAACTAAAGATAATAAAAAAGGGAAAAGGAACTCGAGGAAAAGCTTCTACTTAAGTAGTTTTAAAGATCATTAAAGCATAGTTTTAGGCCCATAGAGGATCCTTATTCTTTCCCCCGCCCTCGCCCCAGTGGGGCTTGAACTCAGGGACTGGGCACTGTCCCTGAGCTTTCTCACTCAAGGCTAGTGCTCTAGCACTTTGAACCACATCATTACTTTTGGTTTCCTGGTGGTTAATTGGAGATAAGAGTCTCACAATTTTCCTGCTTGGCTGGCTTTGAACCACAATAGAGGATCCTTATTCTGTTCTTACTACAGAGTACCATTTGGGCAATCTTTATGCCATCTGTCTCATGGTTAACTTTGTACCTGGTTTGCCAATCTCCATAGTAGTCATAAGGATCTAAGGAATTAGTAGCTCATTAGACACTGAAGTGAAGAGTAAAACTAATTCTTAAGATCTCCAGCTTGGTATAATCCTAGCTACTTAAGATGCTACTTAAGAGATCAGGGCATAATGGTTTGAGGCCAACATGGGCTAAAAGAAGCTCATGAGACGCCATCTCAGCTACTGGGGAAGCACAATGGTTGGATGTAATGCATGTGCCTGTCATACTGGGACATGGGGAAGCATAAATAGAAAGATTGAAGCCCATACTGGCCTGAGCATAAAGCAATAACCTACCTTGAAAACAGCTATCAAAAAAGAGGCTGATACAGTATCTGTGTAGGGGGCCTGCATTTATTTTCCAATACTGGGAAAAACAAAACTCAAAGTCAAACAGATTTTGACATTAATCATTGTATGAAGAAAGTAAAATAATCAACAGGATTTGGAAAGGTGGGAATGGTGTTGTGTTTGCCTTTAGACATTTAATGTGAAAATGTTGGGTATGTTTGGAGAATTAAAGATCAAAACCATAGTTATAAATTCAGAAATCTTTAGCATTTAGGTGGATGATACTATTTTTTTTTTTGGGGGGGCCAGTCCTGGGCCTTGGACTCCGGGCCTGAGCACTGTCGCTGGCTTCTTCCCGCTCAAGGCTAGCACTCTGCCACTTGAGCCACAGCGCCGCTTCTGGCAGTTTTCTGTATATGTGGTGCTGGGGAATCGAACCTAGGGCCTCCTGTATCCGAGGCAGGCACTCTAGCCACTAGGCTATATCCCCAGCCCCAGGTGGATGATACTATTAAAGAGAAGTTCTTTAAATGGGAGAAGAGTGAGTCCCTCTTATTTCAAGAATTATAAAAAGTGCCTGGGAGGTACTACTCAAGTCAGCATTATAAGGAAGCTCTTCTGAGAATAGCAGTCTGATTTCTGCTGTGTTGATGCCTTTTTGTAATACAGAGATATTTATTTATTTGTTGGTTGGTTGGCTTATGTTTGTGCCCACACTGGAGCTTGAACTCAGAACCTCATGTTCCTGATAGGCTTTTGTGTTCAAGGCTGGCACTCGGCAACTTGAGCCACACCTCTACTTCTGGTTTTTTGCTGGTCTCTGGTTTTCTGCTTGGACTGATTTTGAATCTTAGTCCTTATATCTCAGCCTCCTGAATAGCCAGAATTTCAGGCTTGAGGCACTCTAGTGCCTTGCTTAATACAACAGGTTTTTAATAGAGTACTATCCAAGAGAGTTTTGGCCTGTGGTCGATGAATATCTTGTTTCCATTATTGAGTTTACTTTTATTATAGAGATATGTTTTAGACTGATGAGTTTGAAAGTATATACTATATAAATTTAATCTCTCCAAGAGATTAAAATCATGACGGCACATCAAGTAACTTTTATATGTTCTTTATGTATTACAGGTATGCTCCAGAGTCACTGACAGAGAGCAAGTTTTCTGTGGCCTCAGATGTTTGGAGCTTTGGAGTGGTTTTGTATGAACTTTTCACATATATTGAGAAGAGTAAAAGTCCACCAGTGGTCAGTGTGCTTCTTTATTTCATTACTACCCTTCCTTCTTTAACCATGAGAAAGGCTTTATGGAAAGAGTAAGCCGTGACCTGATTTTAGAGCCTCTTATTGCTTATTTAAAGGCAGTTTCTATGAAAACACCCTAAGTTTATTCACCACATTTAATTTTTTAAGTGGAAAGTTTACAGCGCTATGTAGTGTATTTTCTTGTGTTAGTCCATTTTCTTACTGGGGTGAGGTGGAATTTCAATGTTGTTTTGATTTGCATTTCTTTTATGGCCAGTGATGTAGAGCACTTCTTCATGTGTCTCTTGGCCATTCTCATTTCCTCTTCAGAGAAGTCTCTTTTTAGGTCTTTGGCCCATTTGTTGAAGGGGCCATTGATTCTTTGAGGATTTGTTTTGGAGGAATTTAATTTTTTGAATTCTGCTTATATTTTAGATATGCAGCCTTTGTCCATTGTATGGCTGGTAAAGATTTTCCCCCAGTCTGTGGGCTTTCTGTTTATCTTGCAGGCTATGTCCTTTGCCCTGCAGAAGCTCTGCAGATTGATGCAGTCCCATTTGTCCAACCTTTCTTTGATTTGTTGCATTTATGGTCCTTTGTTAAGGAAGTTTTGTCCTGTGCCAAGGAATCCAAGCATTTCTCCTATTCCTTCTTGTAGTATTTTCAGGCTGTCTGATTTTACTTCGAGATCTTTGATCCATTTGGAATTGAACAAAAGATCTGATACGGAGTACTTTGTAATGAAAGGGAAAGTACTTTGTAATGAAAAGCTTATTGCTTTTGGAGACCAAAAGTTCAGTATCAAACGATCTCATCTATTCCAGCCTCCAGTGGAGGACCCATTTGCTGTATCACAACATAACAGATAGGTAGACAGAAAGAGAATTAACATGCTGAAGCAAGCTTATTATAACACTTGAAGCTAGAGAGCCAGAAGGGGCCAGTCTTGCTCTTCTGTAAAACAGTGTATTCTCTTGAGAACTGAGACACTCTGAGACTAGCATTAATATCTTGTTAGGATTAATCCCATTCCCAAACTTATACCCTTAATGACCTAATTATCTTACACTAGGCCCCTCCCTCTGCCACATTAGGGATGAAGCTTCCAGCATACTAACATTTAGAAAAAGGCTACCTCTAAACTATCACTCTTCTATTAATATTTTAAGTTTGTTCAGTGATGTCATTCGTTCTAGAAATGATTATACAATTAAGAATAAATCTTTCGTAGCAGAGCAGCTCCCTCGCTGCGATCTATTGAAAGTCAGCCCTCGACACAAGGGTTTGTTTTTTTTAAAAACAAACAAAAAAAAAAAGAATAAATCTTTCAATGTAAATATTACTATTTATTATAGATTTCTTTCAATATAGAAAAATATGAAAAAGCAAAAATCATCCCTAATACAAGTACTCAAAGGCAACCATGTTAACGTTGTGATACATTTTCCTCCACTATTTTCCAAATTTTAAATAGAGTAAAATTTATGAAAAAGCAGTTTCTTAAAATGAATACCATGCTATATAGTTTGCTATCCTCGCATTTTATTAAGTATTACATTTGTGAGTTTTTCACTACATTAGTAAATCTTTACTGCATATATTATTTTACATTATATTATATTTTATATATTATTGTTGGGTAACATTCCATTATAGTTATATATTTCTGGTTTATATATATATGTGTATATATATATGTATTTCTAGTTTTATTTTATTTTTTGCCAGTCCTGGGGCTTAGACTCAGGGCCTGAGCACTGTCCCTGGCTTCTTTTTTTTTTTTTTGGTCAAGGCTAGCACTCTACCTCTTGAGCCACAGTGCTACTTGTAGCTTTTTCTGTTTTATGTGGTGCTGAGGAATCAAACACAGGGCTTCATGCATGCAAGGCGAGCACTCTACCACTAAGCCATATTCCCAGCCCCAGTTCTAGTTTTACATATATAATCATTTTCTGTTTTTCAGTCATTCTATATAACACTTCAGTGAGCATTCTTAACATAAATATTTATGTTTATCTCTGGCTATTATATTAGAATAAAGATACAATTATAAGTAAGAGGTAGTGGGCTAGTAAAGACTTTGATGGTTTCAAAATAATTTCCAGAAAGCTGGAAACAATAGTGCATAGGGGTATATCATTTGCCATATTGGATACTATATTTGTAGGGTATTTTGCTAAAGTGATATGAAATAAGTTATATTTTAATTTGTACTTCCTGTAAGTATGATTATATATTTATTGTATTTGTCAAATTACTGAAAAGTAGACTTGTATTTCAGGAGTTTATGCGTATGATTGGTAATGATAAACAAGGACAGATGATTGTATTCCATTTGATAGAACTTCTAAAGAATAATGGGAGATTACCAAGACCAGATGGATGCCCAGATGAGGTAACAATGTGTGCGCCCCCCCCCCGTGTGTGTGTATGTGTTTCTTTTGGGGAGTGGTCAGTCTTGGGGCTTCAACTCTTGGCATGGGCCTAGGCCTGGGCGATGTCCCTAAGCTCTTCAACTCAACTCTAGAGCTCTATCACTTTGAACCACAGATCCACTTCTAGTTTTCTGGTGATGAGAGTGGAGATGAGAGTCTCACAGACTTTCCTGATTGGGCTGGCTTTGACCCGTGATCCTCAGATCTCAGCCTCCTTAGTAGCTAGGATTACAAGTATGAGCCACTGGCACCCAGCTTCTTTTGGTTCTTAATTAGAGTTAAAAAAAACTCTTATGGGCTGCAGGGTGCTATTGGCTCATGCCTGTAATCCTAGCTGCTAAAGCGGCTGAAATTTGAGGGTGAGGTTTGAAGCCACCCCAGGCAGAAATAAATCTGCCCATGAGACTTTCATCTCCAGTTAACTACTCAGAAATCAGAAGTGGAGTTGTAACTCAAAGTGGTAGAGTGCTAGCTGTGAGCAAAAGTGGTCAAGAACTTACCCAGGCCCTGACTTCAAGCCTCATTGTTGAAAAAAAGTCTCATGGGCTTTCTGCATAGGCTGGCTTTCAATCATGATTCCCAGATCTCCTGAGTCCTCCTGAATAGCTAGGATTATAGACTTGAGCCACCAGTACCCAGCTAATGATGTTTTTCAGTCCACAGCAATCATGCATTGTCTTTTCCTTTTTACTCAAGAGATCACAGAAATTACTGAGCTCTTAGATAAATAACATAAGCAAGTCACTGTGGATCAAGATTTAATTATGACACATGCCCAGTATTAAAAAATCAAGTGGGAATTCCAAATTAATTTCTCCTATCAAGGGCTTTGTACTCATTGTAAATGTGGTTTATTTTTTATTTTTACAGATTTATTTGATCATGACAGAATGCTGGAATAATAATGTTAATCAGCGCCCCTCCTTCAGGGACCTAGCATATCGGGTAGATCAGATACGGGACAGCATGGCTGGATGAAAGAAATGAACTACATGCACACCGAGACCAAAGCAGACATCCAGAACAAAGTTTTGTATTTCACATTGCTGTGGACTATTATCATTTATCATTATTACATAAATCATAATGCTAGCCAGAAGAGATGTGAAAATAGCTGCTCAAAACTTTCAAAGTTTAGTGTTTTTTTTCATGCAGCCATCTGTACATGACTTTGATGGAAAATCTTGAATAAGAAATTTTGTAAAGTTTCATGAATTTTATCAGCCAGTATATCTCCTTCTCTGTCAAAGGCAAAAATAGCATTTTTCAACTTAGAGATTTGAGAGATGAAAAATTACAATGTAAATTTTGCCATGTTGAATATGCACAAAATACAGTTTTTACCACTATGTGTATTATACTTTGGCATCTTGTGTGATTTACACAAGGGCTAGTGGTCATTAGTAATGTTTTCTAATTTTTCCACAATTGATCTACAATAACGTCACTGTACCAACAAATTAATGTGCTCAGAAAATTGAGTAGCACCATTTTTGCTTTTGTTCATCCAAACCACTATTTGACAATATTTAGCAGGTCTATAATTTATGGCTTATAGTTCCATGTATTGTAAATATTTTTCAAAGCAAAGGGAACAAAAGTCTATTTTATTTGTATAGGAAATTTCCCTAACCCTAAAGAATACATTTTGAAATGAAACAAGCTTATAAAAAAATAGCACAATCTATTTTCTTATTTGTTTCTCTTGTATCTGTTTGTGGTGAATATGCTTTTTAAATAGAAATATCTCCAATTTTTTTTCCAAGACTATAATGAATAGTATTCTTTTACATTTTTGAGAATAAGAATGTTAGGAATGTTGTCATCCTTTGAGCTCTTGACTGCCAATAAGATTCTTTAGTCTTTGAGACCTGTGGTCATCCATTATTAAATGTAAGCATAAGCCATAAAATAGCTAGGACATAATATCTAGAGACTGAACTTTTTATTACAGTTACAGAAGAGATTCCCTTTGTTAGAGTCTCATATTCAATGGAGGAATGAGGCAAATTGATGAAAAAAGTATGCTTGTTAATTTTATATCAGAATGCCAGTAGAAAGTTCATATTGTATGTCTTTTAAAAGAAGAGAGAATACATATTTTTAAATAAATATAAAGGATTGTTTGTGTTGTCATCTGTTCTAGTGCTACTCCATTTTAGATACAGTATATAAAATAAAATGTGATAGGGTTTTTTTGTGTGTGTTATTTATACAAAATTTAAGATGTCTAACATTTTGGTAAAAGAAAAAAGTGTTCTTATTTGCAGTGGTATATGACATTTAAAAAAAACTTTTACTTAAGACTTCTGATTGTTGGGTTGGAGAAGGAAAGGCAAGAATGCTGTTTCCATTCTTTAAGTAATTTTAGTAGGTAATTAGATGCAGAAATCATATAAAATGAGAGACTATTAGATTTTTTTTTAAATTAAGTAGATTCTTTGATAAAATTTAAATATACTTTAATTTATAAAGTCTTTTCAATTATCTATGTAAGCAATAAGATAACTTTGATTCTATTACTTTTCAAATTGAAAGTAGCAACTGCACAGTATGCTTGATTTCCAAACTTCGTACTAAATTACTTAAAAGTGAATTTTTCTGAGGTATGTAACATTTTGTTTTTAAAAACAACTATGAGAATTTTGTTAAAACTTTTGAAGTGTTTCATTTTTCTAATTTAAAAATTTCACAGCATATTCTTAAGTTTGCAAGACCACCTTATTGTGAAATTCCAAGTTTACATGAAGCTTCTTTTTCACTGATGGTTTATGTAATGTTTTAACTTTTGATTCTGAGTATACATAAAAAGAAATTAATCCTGTACCTATTTACCAGGTTCTCCATTAGAAATAGGTAAGTAATTAACCAATTAAGTATTCCTTGAAGTTATTTTTTGACATTTTTCTTAGAATTCTGTAATTTTGTATATATTATATTGTAATGTTATCATCTTTATATAAATCCTTCCATGTGTACTTGCTTTAGGAAGTATTTTTTATGCTATTTAAATGTGCTGCCTGAAGCACTGTAATTTGCCATGGAAGAATTATTATACATTAAAGTTATGTGAAATTGTTTATCATAATTGGTAGCTTCTGTTATTTAAATTTTGTCTAAACTGTTTATTATAGACAGGAGGAAATTCCTTCATCTGGGGATTTATCCTCCTTGGGATGGTTCCTGGCATCAGTAACTCCTTGCTCAGTTACTGGCATTATGTTAACTTCTTCATTGTATCTTTAGCTTGTTTGTACAAAGCTGAAGAATCATAGGCTGACAAAGTATATTATATGCAATATGGAAATATCATAGTGGAATGCTTTTGGACAGTATATGCTAATAGCAATAATTAAGTGAATGGTATGTAATGTTTTATTATTAGATATATTAATGAATATCGATATAATCTTCCCATGCACTTTGGTCATATTCACCCTCTTACCCTTTTGTTTACCCCTTTCCCTAATAGTCTCTTTTTTCTTTCATGTCCCTTTCTTCTTTAAGTTCTACATATGAAAGAAAACATGGGATACTTGTCTTTGTCAGACTGGCTTATTTTTTTTATATGATCTAGTTCTGTGCATTTTACTGCTAGCATTAATTTTACTTTCTGATCTGGCTGAATAAAAATGCATTGTACTTGTATACCACATTTTCTTTTATCAGTCATTTTTTTTTATGTTCACCAGAGCTGATTCCATAACTTACATATCATGAATGGTGCTGTGATGTGTGTGTAGGTATCTCCATAGTAAGCTGACTTTGGATATATAACTAGAAGTAGTTATAGCTGTCATATGGAAATTCTATTTTTAATTATTTTTTGAGGAATCATCAGTTCCCCTAGTGGCTGAACTAATTACGTTGCTGCTATATTACACAGGTTTCCTTTTTCCTGCATCCTTGCCCATTTTTTTTGTTTTCTTGGTAATAGCCATTCTGACTTGTATAGATGAAGTTTCAGTGTTGTTTTGCGTTGTATTTTCTCTGGCTAACAAGGTTTTTCATGGATTTATTGGCTGTGTGTCAGTCTTCATTTGAATTATTTGCTCTTTAATTGATTGAATTTTTGGTGTTTAATTTAGTGTTTGAGTTTTTATGTTCTGTATATTAATAGTCTGGAAAGGTTTTCATCCATTCTATAGTCTGATTTTTTCATTCTGACACTTGTTTCCTTTGCAGTGCATAAGCTTTTTATTTTAATATCATCCCATTTGTCAATTATTGCTGAGCCTTTGAAATATTATACAGTTATTTTCTATGTCTAAATTTTGAAATGTGTGTGTTTTCCACTAGTAGTTTTAAAGTTGCATTTAGATCTTTGATCCATTGACTTGTTTTTTTTTTAATCCAGTAAGCTACTCTTTTTCAAATTTTTATGTAATTTTTTTCCAGTTTTCAAGACTTGGTAAGTCTTTGATCCATTTGTGTTGATTTTTGTAGAGTGAGATATTGGGATATAGTTTCAACATTCCATTTTTTTCTAGCATGGACATTAATATCTATTTTCCAGTATTTGTTTTTGACACATTTACCAAGGATCATACAACTAGATGTGCATGCTTACTTCTGCAAAGTCTACTGGTCTTCCATTTCTGTGCTTATAAAATGCTGTTTTTGTTACTATGTCTGTGGTATAAATTGAAATTAGATACAATTTTGTTTACAGTGATGGTGCCAACATCATTGTAAATAAGAATAGTTTGGCTTTTAAAATTTGCATCCCTTTTATTATGAGCTCCTGTATTATTGCTTTAAGAATTCAAGAACTATAATGAACCAGAGTGGTTACTGATTTTGGAAGAAATGTTTTTTCCCCCTTCAGTATAATGTTGACTATTGGTTTTCCATATGTTGCCTTTATTATTGAGGCGTTTCTTCAGGGCTTTTATCATAAAGGGATGTTGAATTGTGTCTCCTGTGGCCAATTTAGCAAAAGTATTTTGGAAATACACAAGTATATGTCATTCAGTAAATCCTAGCTGTAGTGGCCCAGTTTTATTATTTATAATTACCTGAGTAGCTAGGATCAAAGGTGTGAGCCACCAGCTTCCAACTCTTGTGGGTTGATATGTTTAGGTCATTTGTATCTACTTGCTTCAATTTTGTTAGGTTATATATGGCTACAAATTTGTCCATTTTTTTTAGGTTTTCCTGTTTATTGGAATGTAAGTTTTGAAAATTTTTCCTCAGTGATCCTCTGGATTCCAGTGCTATCTTTTGCATGTCAGGTTGTTTATTTCTAGGCTTATTAATTTGGTCTTCTATTTCCTTTTGGTAGTTTTCTTATGGTTGGTTTGTCTAACTTGTCTTTTCAAAGAACCAATTCTTTGTTTCTTTGAATGTTTATTTTTGCATTTATTTTGATAATTTTGTATATGATATTTTAAAATTTTATTTTTATCTTTAGGTAGTTGTACAAAGGAGTTGCCATTCAGTAAAGTAGCATATGATCACAAGATTAACAAAGTGGATCAATCATTGTCACCCTGATCTTCATTATTGCTTTGTCTTAATATTTTTGGGTTTGGCTTGTTCTTGCTTTTTCAAACCTTGAGATACATTATTAGCTTATTTGAGATTTCTCTGATTTTTATTTAATGTAGGCACTGATAGTTATAGACTTCTGAATTCTGGAAAGTGATGTCATTCAAATTTGATTCTGGGATTCCACTTTATTTCTCTAATGATTCACTGACTCATTGATAATCTGTATGTGTTTGTATCTGTAGTTTCTCTAATTTTATTCCATTATAATGTGATACAAGTACAAAAGGATGGGGCTGGGATATGGCCTAGGGGAAAGAGTCTCTTGCTTGCCTTATATACATGAAGCCCTGGGTTCAATTCCCCAGCACCACATATACAGAAAACGGCCAGAAGTGGCACTGTGGCTCAAGTGGCAGAGTGCTAGCCTTGAGCAAAAAGAAGCCAGGGACGGTGCTCAGGCCCTGAGTCCAAGCCTCAGGACTGACAAAAAAAAAATTTCAAATGACTTAAGACTTGTTTTATAAATGACTTTTTTTTAAAAAAATAAAATGTGTTTTATTTTGGAGGAAAATTCACAGGCTTCTAGGAAAAATGTGTATTCCATAGCTGCTAGAATATTCTGTAGATGTTTCTTAAGTCCATAACTCCATTTGATCTATGGTGAAGTTGTTGTGAAACTTCTTTGTTAATTTTTTGCTCTGCATAACCCTCTATCAGTGCCTACATTAAATAAAAATCAGAGAAATCTCAAATAAACTAATAATGTATCTCAAGGTTTGAAAAAAGCAAGAACAAGCCAAACCCAAAAATATTAAGACAAAGCAATAATGAAGATCAGGGTGACAATGATTGATTTACTTTGTTAATCTTGTGATCATATACTGCTTTACTGAATGGCAACTCCTTTGTACAACTACCTAAAGATAAAAATAAAATTTTGAAAATAATATCAGATACAAAATTATCAAAATAAAAGCAAAAAATATTAGTCTCTGGAGCAGAGTTGGCTGCCTTCCAACCTTTGACTAGGGATACCTCCTTGTCACCTTGGTTTTCACAGCATGGTGCTGTACTCCAGACTCTGTCTGCCTACCAACTTCCACCTACCAACTCTGCCAACTTTGACTTGGTGGGGTTCCCTGGGGCCCACTGATCCATGCCAGCAAGGACTGAAGCCAGTAAGAGAATTAATCATGTTCCGCGTGTTGGCCACCATCACAAGAACAAGTAGTCACCCTCTAACAAGCATGTCACCTCCCCAGGGAGACTTAGGAAGAGCCACAAACAAGACAGCCATGAGAGAGAGGTGGAAGAAGATGCATATGTTAGCTGGAACTCATTGCTCGAGGTCAGTGTGTCTCCCATATCCTGGGTCCTACTGACTATGACTGGCTTTTTCACACAGTCCATTGAATTCCTCCTCAACTTCAACTCCGTGTTCAGGAACATCAACCAACCTTAGAAGATAAAGGCCCATCTCTTCTATGAGAAATCCTTGAATCAGGACCATGGCTAGCGAACATGTTCAAAAACAAGTGGCCTGAGTCAGTCCAGAGGGGGTCCCTGCTACCAACTGACCTTGGTTGAAAAGCTATGCCCTGAGCATTATCCCACCAGAAACCTGAATTGAGAGAAAATTTTTAACAATCTCCTAGTTAGCAAATCTCCTTAGTGGTGGCCTGGTGGGAAGGAAGCTGACAGGTGAATATATCTGCAGAAGCAAGTCATGTTTATCTGTGTCTAACATCAACCTAGAACAATGTCTGAACAGCCCATGGTAGGTCAGCTATTCCCTGAGCCCAGACTTGTTCTTCCAGCATCCTCAAAAGAGCTCACAGTAGAGCCCAAGCTCACTACTTACCAAAGGGAAAAATTTTCCAGCTCTGTTGGAGTAGAGGGTGTCAGCCTGGGCACCAGTCTTTCCAAACTACCTGGCCTTCATCAGAGGCCTGAATGTAGGCTTTATATGGCTTCACCAGTGGTGTTTCCCTTTCTCACAAAAAATCTGAGCCTGAGTGCTCCATCTCCAGGTAAGAGTAGGATGTTTTACTCACCTGTTGTATCTGCACCTCTCTCTCCCTCTATGAACAGTAGTGTTTGTTTTATAAAACTGGTGTACAACATCTTGATGGATTCATTTACTTTAAGTATGTAAAGACTCCATTTATATAATTTTAGTTGGATATGAGTGTAGCCACAACTGTAGTGTAGAATATTATTTTCTATCTTTTTTAGACTGTGTCATTGCTAATGAGGTGTATATGCAGATAGCAAAATATTTGGCTCTTTTTTACATATGCATGTATATGTGTGTATGTATACATGTATATATATATATACATACACACACACACACACACACACACACACACACACACATATATATATATATATATGTATTGAGATAGAGTTGCTATGTAACCCAGGTTCTGAGGGGGGTGTAGAGAATATATTACTATGTAGCCCAGATTGGCCTCAAACTCACTTACAGTGAGATTACAGTTGTGTACCACTATAACTAGTTAGCATCTTTTAATTATAGAATTAAGACCATTTACATTTAGGGTTACAGAGGGGTGTGATAGTAAATTCTGTCAACTTGATTGGGTTGAAAGGTACCTCAATCTAATTATTAAAATACCCTTCTGGCTGTCATTGTGGGAAGGCTTCCAGAAATGATTAAATCATGAGGGCTCTGATCTAATAAATGGTTTACTTTCTCAGTGGGCTCAAAACAGACTATTGGGAGATGTTTAGACTGTGGAAAGCTGGGCCTGATTGAAGGAAGCATGCCACTAGGAATGTATTCTTGGGCTTTGTTTTTATTGCCTATGTGCTTCCTAGCTCTGATGCAAGGAAGAACACCCTCCACCATGAATTCCTTTCTGCTCCCATGATGTAGTCTGCCTCACTGTGGGGCCATAGTCAATGGATCTAAGAATTCTGGACTAAGGGCTGGGAATATGGCCTAGTGGCAAGAATGCTTGCCTTGTATACATGAAGCCCTAGGTTCAGTTCCTTAGCACCACATATATAGAAAAGGCCAGAAGTGGTGCTGTGGCTCAAGTGGCAGAGTGCTAGCCTTGAGCAAAAAGAAGCCAGGGACAGTGCTCAGGCCCTGAGTTCAAGGCCCAGAACTGGCAAAAAAAAAAAAAAAGAGGAAAAAAAAAAGAATTCTGGACTGAAACCTCTGAAACCATGAGCTAAAAGTAAATCCTTTTGAATTACTTGTAGGTATTTTGGTCATGTTGATGTTTAAACTAACACAGGATGTGGTGATTCCTGCAACTTTTTTTTTTAATGTTTAAGTACTCTGTTCTGTTCTTTTTTTTTTTTTTTTGCCAGTTTTCCTGGCCGTTTTCTATATATGTGGTGCTGAGGAATCGAACCCAGGGCTTTCATGTATACGAGGCAAGTGCTCTTGCCACTAGGCCACATTCCCAGCCCCACTCTGTTCTTCCCCCCACCCCCTTATTCATCTTATAGGCTTGACAGTTGACAGCTGAAATTGTTCAGTTGTTCATCTATTCTTATGTATTTGTGTAGCTCTCACAATTTATTATCTTTCTTCCTCATCTGTCTGCCCTCAGACTGCTCCTGTATGCTCTAGTTGTCTATTCCCTCAAACCAGAAGTCTCCCACCATTGTTGGCATGGATGTGGGTTAGGCATGGAAAATGCTGGACTACTTCAGGCATAGGTTTCTGGAGCTCTGAGAGTATAGAAATCAGTAATGTCAAAGCAATCTATGCTGGGAGGGGAAGGGTAGTGTAGGAAGTGAATGATCCTGCATACCTTAGCCATACTTCTCTCATTTACCTGCTGGTCTCCTTCCTCTTCCCAGAGTTGAGACTGCATTTCCGAAATACCTCCTGCTTCTCTCTGCAATGTGTATCACAGTTCCTTCCCATTTTTAGATCAGTATCCCGGCGTCTGTGTCCAAGTCACAACCAGTTTCCTATTCCCAACCCAATTCTTGGGATTATTGGTTATTTAACCAGTGGAGAGAAGAAACCTTTGAGACAAAAATGC
Organism: Perognathus longimembris pacificus; assembly: GCF_023159225.1. NCBI lineage: Eukaryota > Metazoa > Chordata > Mammalia > Rodentia > Heteromyidae > Perognathus > Perognathus longimembris. The sequence continues at coordinate 102,303,532 of NC_063161.1, forward strand.
AAAGACTTACCACCCCTGCCCCCAGAAAAAAGCTTTGACCATACACTTTCTGTTAAGATGATCAACAACTATGGTACCAGTCACAAGGTAGTCCTACCTTGCACAGGTTACAGATCTTCCTTTTTTTTTCCCTCAGAGTGCCAGGATGTGTACCTCTGGAGTTCACTGAGGCTTATTTTCCTCTTGTGTTAAGCTCCACTTGTAGGGAGAGAGACAGCGAGTCTCTTCCTTCCCACCATTTTCACCTAACTCCTGGTGTTAGGGCCCTTTGTTTCTTTTACAAATGGAAAGTTTTATATTTCTAAATCTTAACCAGGTTTTGTCTGCTGTTTCTGCTGCACGTCTATGCCTTTCCATGCCACCCACCTCTTCTTGCACTCATCTGTGTGACTCATGGAGATGTAGGAAAGTGTAGAATGTGTCTAATCTGCCCTCTCTCTTCCATAAAAAAATGGCACATTTTCATCTAAAGCCTCACAGACTTTTTTTAATCCCATTCAACCACAATAGTCTGTTACTTTTGTATCTAAATGGATGACTCTCTTTGTTTACAAATATAACAATGTAGACTTCTTTCTGAAATTATTTATTTTTTTTTTTGCACTTCTTTTTTTTTTTTTTTTTTTTGGCCAGTCCTGGGCCTTGGACTCAGGGCCTGAGCACTGTCCCTGGCTTCTTTTTGCTCAAGGCTAGCACTCTGCCACTTGAGCCATAGCACCACTTCTGGCCGTTTGCTGTATATGTGGTGCTGGGGAATCGAACCTAGGGCCTCGGGTATCCGAGGCAGGCACTCTTGCCACTAGGCTATATCCCCAGCCCTCTGAAATTATTTTAAAACACAAAACATCAATGCTGCATTGATGTATATGATGTTGATATATATGGAAATGAAACTGTGTCCTAAAGAATAAGAAGATTAGGAACATTACAGTGCATGCTTGAGAAAGAAACAAGGGACAGATTTCAAATAGTGCTTATCCACTGATTGGTAGAAAGTAGGAATTCTATTTCAGATTCTTCAGATTATGTTTTTCTCTACTTTGTAACATTAAAATTATTTCATATGTGGACAGAAAGTGGAAAACATACCAAAACCTGGTGATACACAGCTATAACATCTATATTGAGGTTTGGAAGCATGCAAAATGTTAGACTTCCATATATTCATATGCCACTCTTATTGCTAGCGGTCCTCGACCTCTAGCCTACTGCAGAGCTACCAGGAAGGCCTACTCTAAGTGAAGATTGCTGGTTCCTATATCCAAAGTTTCTGATTTAGCATACCTGGGGTGGGACCTCTGAATTGTATTTCTAACAAATTCCCAACTGAGGCTGATGTTGCTGTTATGACCAAAGACATATTTTGAAGACCCCTTCCAGAACTTTGAATATGTTGTGGATTGAGTGTCGATTCACATATCAGTACCCTTAAAGAAAAGACAGGATATCTTAAAGATGTTTTTTAAACTTAGGACATGTACTGTATCTTTGCAGAAATGTTGGAGAATATGTTCAATTTCTGTAATAAAACTCAAAGAATTAAAGATGTACTTACTGTTACCATAAAAGGGTTCTCACTAGGAGTATAATTGGTTATTTTTAAGTTGGTGGGACAAATGAATTGACTTACTGAAGTGCCTGTCTATATATCATATAGATGGGTTGCATAACATTCTATAATCCATTTATATTCAGCTTAAAAGCATTTCAACCATAATAAAAATGAACAGTATTTTTTAGAATGCTGTATACATCATGCCACTTCCAATAACACCTTTTATGCCTCCCTCCCCATAATGTGAAAGAAATAAGGGAAAGGAATCACTGAAGAAAATACTAAGATTTATCACTGTAAAGTTTTGTCAGGTACTTGCAGGTACATTCAAATCTAGTTGACACTATAGCTCTTACAGGCACAATTACCCTAAGAAAATAAGTAGTAAATTAAATAGAGTAAGCATTTATTATCTTAATATAGTTCCTATAATTAGTACATCCCAGTCACAAGTGATGGTGCTTTTGTCACTAAATTTTAGGAATAAATATATGGAAGGCATGCAATGCCAAGTTCTTCTTCTGTACATCCTTTAAGACAACATTTATCTGAGAATCCTCTGCGTTTTCTTTGGGGATGATTCCCCCAAAATAAATGGTTTACAGCTTTAATTTTGTTTGTAGTTTTTTTCTGAAATTTTTCAATCTCATGAACATGTGGGTTGATATCATGTAAAAAAGAAGCTTCTCTTATCATATCGGGGATCAAGTTAACCGTTTTTTCAGGTAGCGACTGAAACTCCCAACTGGATCTTGATCGTTCAGTGGCAGAAGTAGAGGCTGTTGAAAGATAAGAAAAGGAAAAGCTTTATTGAAATATTTCCTCAGAAACTTAATATTACACTACTAAAACCAGCCAATTACTTAAAAAATACATAATCACATTTTAAAAACAAAATAATATGGGTAATTAAAAGTTCAATAGTTACTAGTCACTTCCATTTCTCTTTCCTCTGAGTCACTCACTGATTCTGAGGAGGCACCTATTCTGTTGATGTTATTAGATGAACAACTGAACATTTTCAGCTGTCAACCAGCAAGCCTATAAAATGAATAAAGGAGAAAGAAAAGAACAGAGTACTCAACCACTAAAAACAAATTGCAGGCTGGGGATATAGCCTAGTGGCAAGAGTGCCTGCCTTGGATACACGAGGCCCTAGGTTCGATTCCCCAGCACCACATATACAGAAAACGGCCAGGAGCGGCGCTGTGGCTCAAGTGGCAGAGTGCTAGCCTTGAGCGGGAAGAAGCCAGGGACAGTGCTCAGGCCCTGAGTCCAAGGCCCAGGACTGGCCAAAAAATAAATAAATAAATAAATAAATAAATAAATAAATAAATAAAAACAAATTGCAACACAATGCCACATATCTCCATGTTCCTGTCCTGTCTCCTGTCTTCTGGCTTGTCTCTGGTCACCATGGCGTCCCAATTCAGCTCTCTATTGGAGATGAATTGGTTTGCTGGTATTGTTTTTGTTCTTTCTTTCCTCTCTGGTCTGCTTCCTAACGGTGTTAAGTGTATTTGTGGGCTTCAGGCTTTTGGAGCAACTGGCTGCCTGCAGACTGCTAGCATTCTAATAATGACTCCAAGATTTGATGCTTAAAAACAAAAACAAAAACAAATTGCAAGAATGACCACATCCTGTGTTAGTTTACCAGTTGAGGAAGCACAAACTGTAAGGCCTTTTGTGTTGTTTTTCTCACTTATCACAGTGTTTTTCTATGCTCATCTATGTTGTATTGTGTATAATTTCTTCATTCCTTTAATGGCAGAATAATTTCATATTGTATGGCTTTTCTACCTTGCATTTTTATTAGTTTATGGACAATTTGTCAGTCTTAACATTTTGGCTCGTATGGATTGCAGTGCTATACAAGTTTTCACATACAAGTTTTTTTTTAAGTTTTAAAATATATTGTTAGGCACAGGGCATCATTTATTTACTAAAAAGAACATGCTTAGTATAATATACACTTAGGGCAGGGATGAGGGAAAATGTTGAAAGAGGTGACATTGTTCAGGATATATTGTATTGCATAAACTTTTTAAAATGGAAACTCCTTTGTACAGTACTTAAATAAAATATATATTCACCTTGAAGTTATATAATTTAATGAATATTTTCAATTTTTCATGAAATAAAAGAAAAATCAATAGGATGGAATTTGATACACTGAACAAGTTTTTATGTAAATATAGTTTTTCAAAACTTTGATGATGTACCTAGTTATGGAACTACTGGATCATATGGAAATTTGGTTTAACTTCTGAGGAACTATCACATTTTTCCATAGCAAGTACATCATTCCAAAATTCTGATACTCATATAAAGTAGATTCCCATGTCTCCACATCCTCAGCAGCACTTGGTATTTCCCTCTTTTATTATAGCTATCTTTATGGATATAAAGTGGTACCTCATTGTTATTTTGATCCATGTTTACTTACAGTGTTGAACACACATTTTTGTACCTATTATATACTCTCTCTCTCTTTTGCCAGTCCTGGGGCTTGAACTCAGGGCCTGAGCACTGTCCCTGGCTTCTTTTTGCTCAAGGCTAGCACTCTACCACTTGAACCACAGTGCCACTTCTAGATTTTTCTATATATGTGGTGCTGAGGAGTTGAACCCAGAGCTTCATGTATACAAGGCGAGCATTTTACCACTAGGCCATATTCCCAGCCCTACATATTCTCTTTTAAAATGTTCATTCCATTCTTTACTCATTTTAAATTGGGTTCACAGCCAAGTAGTAGAAACCAGTTTGTTTTTCAAAATATAAAAAATGGTGCTATACGGGCTGGGGATATAGCCTAGTGGCAAGAGTGCCTGCCTCGGATACACGAGGCCCTAGGTTCGATTCCCCAGCACCACATATACAGAAAACGGCCAGAAGCGGCGCTGTGGCTCAAGAGGCAGAGTGCTAGCCTTGAGCGGGAAGAAGCCAGGGACAGTGCTCAGGCCCTGAGTCCAAGGCCCAGGACTGGCCAAAAAAAAAAAAAAAAAAAATGGTGCTATGTTCAAGATACAATGAACAGTTACTGTTATATTGCTATTAGCATTACTGGGAATAACTCCAGAAGGTAATTTCTTGTTGGACTTCCATGGTGGTCCTTATCCATCACAGTGCATTCCACACTGGCTAGTAGTTTCTGTCATAGATCCAGCCCTTCAGAGATACACTGTGCATCAATCACCTTCATCCCACAGTTGTAATGCACATGCTAGAATGATCCCAAGTCAGTGATCCCAAAGGAACAAATCTGATTTCAGGGGGCCATAGTAGACAAGAAAAAAGAAATAAAAATGAACAGAATACAGTAGGAAAGACATATAGATAACAACAGACTTTAAAATAAATGAATATTGAGGGAGCTCATTTAAAATAATGTCAAAATGGCTAAATTCCCAAAACAAAATACCTTAACACAAAAAGACACTGAAGACTTAAATATATCAATGAGCGTCAAGAAAATTAAAAGGGTGAAAGGCCAGGTGCAGAAGCTCATGCTATAATCCCAGCTACTAAGAAAGCAGAGATCAAGAGGGCTATAGGTTCAAGGCCATCTTGAGCAAAAAGTTAGCAAATCCCTATCTCAATCAATAAGCTGGCTGTGGTAGTAATGCACCTATCATAGTTACAAAGGAGGAATAAATAGGATGATTGTGGTCCAGTTGGGCCTAGGCAAAAATGTGATACCTCATTTGAAAAATAACTAAAGCAAAATGGGTTGCAAGTATGACTTAACTGGTAAAGCATTATCGTATGAAGCATGAAGCTGTTTTCTAACCTCAGCACCACATAGCAATGCAAATGCAGATTATTCTAGAGGTAGATTCCACCTATTTTACAATAATATTAAATTCCAGTCATACATAGGGTCTTCCAGGACAAAAAAGTCATTTTATGATGTTAATATATTTTAAAAATAGATACGAAAAATATGAGATTTAAAAACTCTTAAAAGTACAACTTGCTTACAAATATTAATCTGAAAACAAAGCTTGGTTACATGAATCCATAAAAATATTTTATAAATACATAAGAAATGCAAGGTTAAATCAAGATTACCAAATCTATCAATGCAATGTTTGTATGTGTGTGCTGATCCTGAGGCTTAAACTCAGGGCCTGAGCTTTTTTGCCGAAGGCTAATGCGCTATCACTTGAGCCACAGCTCCACTTCTGGCTTTTTGGTAGCTGATTATAGATAGTCTCATGGATTTTCTTGCAAGGCTGGCTTCACACTGGGATCCTTAGATCTCAGTCTCCTGAGTAGCTAGGAGTACAGGTGTGAGCCACAGCTGCCCAGTTATTGATGAAATTTATCATGCTAACAGACTCCCAAACTCATTTTCAACTAATACTGCTTTCTTGTTCAGGAGAAAACAAAGCAAAAAGAGAATATGCATTTTTGTTTTCGCATTTTTGCTCACCTCTTAATATCTGTGTCTATAATTCTGTTTTTCTACCTATTTGCACAGATATCTCAAGTGTTTTTATCTAATCTCTTGCATATTCCAACAACTGTCCCTATACCCTTCATCAATTTTCACTTAAACTGAATCACACACTTGTTTCTTTTTACAAATCACTATCAACCACACTGAATAAATCATTCTTTTTTTTTTTTTTTTTTTTGGCCAGTCGTGGGCCTTGGACTCCGGGCCTGAGCACTGTCCCTGGCTTCTTCCTGCTCAAGGCTAGCACTCTGCCACTTGAGCCACAGCGCCGCTTCTGGCCGTTTTCTGTATATGTGGTGCTGGGGAATCGAACCTAGGGCCTCGTGTATCCGAGGCAGGCACTCTTGCCACTAGGCTATATCCCCAGCCCTGAATAAATCATTCTTATATGCAAATGAATACTGTTTCTTACACATTAAAAAAATCAGCCAAGCACTAGTGGCTTTAGCCTATAATCCTAGCCACCTCAGGAGTACTACCCAGCCTGGAGGGGGGGAGGGGATAAGACACCTGTATTGCCAAGAACAGAAAATCAAGAACAATAAAAACAGTCTTCAAACACTTCTTTGGGCCCCAGTGACCTTCCTGTGCTACCATTGTATATATTTTCCTTGTATCCAAATTACCTGAGTATTATATATTATTAACTGTATTTCTCTTCTCTCATCATGTCTTACATTCTAAATAACCTTTTGTTCCATCATTCACCAACAATTCTCTGATCAAGATCATCAGTAGCTTATATAGTGTTAAATTCATTAGCCAATTTTGATCGTAATGGATGCAATGAAACATTCCTTCTTGAAAGGCTTCATTTACTTTCCAGGATGCCACACTTGCTTTGCTTTGTGTCTGACTAGTTGTCCCTTTTCTCTTTTCTAGTTCTTCCCCCACTACCTTTTAAATATTTGTGTCTTTGGTAGTCTTCGGTCTATATTTAGTCTCTTGGTAATCCCTTCCAATATTGTAGATTAAAAAAAAAAGTCAAGGATCAGCCGTCCTGCAGGGCCACTTCTCTAGTTTTCCAGAGGGCTTACTCTTTTTGTACAGAGAATTTTCCAGGAAGATTGAAACAAATCCAAGCTAATAGACCTACCTCGTTATGATTATACTACATCCAGTTGTCAATGATCCATCCTTCCTTCCTTAATTTCTTTCCCTCTACCCCTTCTTCCTTTCTTCCTCTTTTTCTCTCCTTTCTTCCTTCTCTTTCTTCTTACTTTCTTTCCTTCCTTTTTCTCCTTCCTCCCTTCACCTTTCTTCTCCTTCCCTCTTTCCACTTTCTTTCTCTTTTCTTCCTTCCTTCACCTTTATTTCTCCTTCCTTCCATGTTTCATTATAAGATTCATTACACTCATAAACTAACATGTTAGTGTAAAACTGATTTGTACAACTACTTGCAGAATACTTTTTTATTTTATTTTTAAAATTTATTTCTTTATTGTCAAAGTGATGTACAGAGGGATTAACAGTTTCATACATAAGGCAGTGTGTACATTTCTTATCCAACTTATTATCTCCTCCCTCATTTTCTCCCCACAGATTAATTTTTTAAAAAGAAAAGAAAAGAACTTCAGAAGACTTAATTTAAGTACACATTAGTTAAACAGGCATTCACTAATCCTAGAGGTTAAAGTAGTAGGTGCTGATTGTCTCACAGGGCATATCCAATTTTCCTTCTGCATTTATTAGAATTCAAGGAGTTCCTATGAAGATATGTTTTATTACAAAAGGAAACAAAATAGTGTCTCCAGATGAGAAAACTGTAGGTTTATCTCTGATTGATTCAAATCCTTAAAATGAAGCTGCATAAACAAATACACAGTATTCAGAGATCTTGTTCTAAATTTCCTTCCCAATATAAAGGAAATTATATTTTGCCCCTTATTTCCACTGTCAGAACACCTTCAGGTAATTTTTATTGCAAAATACTCAAGGATATATTAGCAATATTTCTACAGTATTTAAAATTTTTTATTTCTCTTGAGTATAATTGCATGGATCTTGATGGAGGAATAGGCCAGGTATTGGGGTGGTTGTGGGGAGGGCAACCACCCATTATTTGACTTAAGTCCTTGATGTGCTATAAATCAACACTTAAGGTTAAACCTCAAAAGGTTCTTTGGTCTTCTACTTAAAAGCAATTCTATTCAACACAATCTCCAGAAAAACAATCCTACTTATCCTCTTGTTTCTAAAAAAAGAACACGAGTTAAATGAAAGCCACTTTTGTTTAGATCCTATTATTGTGTTAATGTCAGTGAGTTCTATCAGAGGGAATGTAAAACAAAATTTTATATTCTTTGGTTATTTTGAAATCAAGTTCCAAATGTGCTTGCAATGAACACTTTTTTATGGCAGTAAAACATCTAGGTTGTCTCCAATGGGAAGGCAACTTCAGGTCATCTTGATTATATTGGAATGGAAACACAGGCCCAAAGCAGTTAAGTGATTTGTCAAGACATGAGTGATAGTATTTGGCAGATTGGAGATTAGATTTTTCATCTACTAGTTTCAATTACAGCGTTGTATTTTGTCTCTTTTCCACATTGCCTTTCAGTATGTAATCCTGAAACCCCGAGTACAATTTTATTAAGGCCCTTGAATTGCTGAATAAGAAGGTGGCTATTCCAATGTCTCTTTCTGTAACTGAAGTATATCAGAGAGGTTTTTTCCCAAAGTGAAAAGTATAATTCATGGTTTATGGGTAATGAACATATTGAAGAGTTACTTGGCACTAAATCACATAACTAAAAATATCTGTAAGACTTATAGTAGACAATGGCAACTATTAAGGATCTTTTAATCAAGTACCAATAATCCTTGTTTAAATTTTGGCCCCAGACTACATATGTCTATCTTTCAGTCTCTATGCAGTTTGAAAATTAAATGTAGTGATGTCTATATAAGAGCTTGGTGTCTTTGTTTTTCTAGTGAGAGATAAGAAAACATACCTAACAGTGCCTTCCCTAGAGTAGGCATTCAGAAAATGGTAATTTTATCTTCTTTACTCTGTGAAATTAACAATCTGATAGGAAATCTGATTACCCTGCACACTTCATATAATACAAATGCATCATAATATTATAAAACAAGGTAGTGGGAAAGAAGAGAAACACTTCATATCATTCATTCATTCTCGTAGCTTCAAAAGAAAAGACCTTCCATCTGCACTAGGTCAATCATATGTGACTCCTCCATTCTGTTCCTCAAACTGTCCTGGTGCCATGGAATGGCAGCAAGGGTGCTTATAACATTCAGTTCTCCTCAAAACAAAAGGATCTCCCTTTCCTTGCCTAGTCCCAGTTTTATTTGTAGATTCTGGAGAGGATGATTATGACTTTGAAAACATTTACTAACGACAGACAGGTATAATTATTAGTCATCGAAGGCTCCCAATGACCAAAGGATGGAGGCAGACATGGGAGCTGCAAAGAGAGAATTCAATCTGGAATATTTATAGCAACAATACCTGACTCTTGAAACTGCCTCCATCCCCCTTTCCTCTTAGTCTCAGGCACTGCCCCTTTGTTCCCTAGACCAAGATGCTTAGACTCTTCACTCTGGCCTTTTACCTTCCCCTGTGTGCCTGTATGGGTTTAATTGCTGAAATATAAAAAGCCCTATATGCTAACTTCACAAGTTCTCAGTTCTATCCCTACCATTTAAAAACTCACTAGCTGTTACTCTGTGTGCCTAGAGTCTCTAGCTGTATTCCTCTTATCTATAAAACAAAGCTCATAATAATTAAGTGTGACTAACTCTTGTTGTATAAAGTATTATGAACCAGACCCTGTGCTAGGCATTGTGACTATAATAAGAAATCAAAATATATATAGGGTCTACAACTTGAAAGTCCACCAAGTAAAATATTGGTTAGTTACACATGAAAAGCAAAAAATAAAAATATTTTGTGTGAGCTATTATGATATGTGATTATGTATCCCTAAACCTTTGGGTTGATAGAGTGGACAAAATGTGTTAATACATTTATGGACAAGACTGAAGAACATTTCCCAATATGTTTTTCACGTTTATAGACTATTGCTATGGTTTTCTAGAGAAAATGGCTTTTTTGTTTATTGTGTTGGTGAATAAATGACAAAAAGTAAAGGAAGCATCAATGATAGAAAAGTGGGAAAAAGAAAAAAGATTAAAAAATGAAAAAATCAATTTAACTATGAAACTACATTTCAAACTTAAAGATTTCTCTTTTAAACTCTAGAATCACTTAGCATTCTTCCTAGTCAACCTATCTACCTCAAAGTTTCCTATTTAAACAAACAGTATGTTTAAGAATATAGCAAAACTTTTCAAACTAGGTACAATAGGAACTACTGATAATACCTTCCAACCCTGCTTCACTTGAGGTCTTTCCTACTTTGAGTTGGCAGAAATCCCATCCTCCCAGTGTTCCACACAAATCTGGAATCATTTAAAAAATTATCCTTGGAGTCTTTGTTTAAAAATCAAAACAAAACTGGGACTGGGTATATGGCCTAGTGGCAAGAGTACTTGCCTCATATACATGAAGCCCTGGGTTCAATTCCCTAGCACCACATATACAGAAAACGGCCAGAAGTGGTGCTGTGGCTCAAGTGGTAGAGTGCTAGACTTGAGCAAAAAGAAGCCAGGGACAGTGCTCAGGCCCTGAGTCCAAGCCTCAGGACTGACCAAAAAAATTTTAAAAAAACAAAACCCAAAACTTGATGCTCACAAGAATAACATCCTGTTTACCATCATGCCCAAACTACTGGATTCTTTTTTTTTAAGTAGTGGTACAAAGGATTTGCTATGAAACAAAGCAGCTGATGATCATTTCTCTTTCCTTTTCTTATCTCATATCAAATTGGCTCAAATATATTTTAGAATATGGAAGTTATCAGTACCTCCACTACTACCATTTCTAAGACCGGCAAAGATCTCTCCACTTGTATACTTGCCTCCCCTACCTTCTACTCTCTAGAACATAATAAACAGTTATTCCTTCTAAATTATATTACTTCTTTGCTCCGAAAATGGTAATGACTCCTCTACTGCTCAAATAATAATAATAATAATAATGATGAAGAGGATGATGATGATGATAAACTAAAAGACCCCATTTTAGCTTGCTTGTTGCTTCTCTGATATTGTCTTCTTTCCTCTGTTCCAGCCATCCTGGCCTCCTCACTCTTTCCAGTATATACTAGACAAAAGTGTCTGTTCTGTTGTTTCCACTACTTAAATATTGTTTCCCTAAATATCCACTTGACTAATCCCCTTACCACACTTGTCTTAGCCCACTTTCTGCTTCTTTACTAGAATGCCTGACAATTGGTTATTTAAAATGATCCTAAATTTATCTAATTCATGGTTCTTGGGGGCTAATGAGCATGTGGTGAGAGCCTCTGTACTGCATCATTTCATGGTACAAATGTGGAAGCCGAAGAGAGGAGAACAGGAGAGGAACGAACTTCTTTTTGTAACAAATTCACTCAAGATAATCCACAATTTTAGATTCAAGTTATGTATATCTCTGAAAAAGTATTTTTAAATATCAATGTGCTAGATTTATCTTTTCCTGCATTCCTGTGCCAGACACAAATAATCAGAAGATTAAAACTGTTAACAGCTGGCTTGATCTAATATAACCGTGTGTCTTGATGGCAGAAGCTAAATACAAATCAGCTTTTCACCGACACCACATGTAAAAGAAATGGCATAAATCATAACTTGATAGGCCCAAACCTTGGGCTATCTAAACTCTTGGATGTGGGCAAGTGGATAGCTCAGATTCCTAGGGCAAGGATTTGGAAAGCACTTTCTTCTTGGATTTTATGTCAAAATACAAATTCTCATGAAATGCCCCAAAAGGTTATACCAGTGATAGAGTTGTTTAAATGAGTAAGATAGGAAACAAGCCTAAAATGATTGGGGAAAAGAATAAAGAGGAAGAAGAAAAATAGAAGTGAATTAGTCTTTATAACTCAAAAGTGTGTCCAACTTGCAACATCAACATCCTGTCCCAGATCTATTGGATCAGACAGCATATTAACAGGATTCTTAAGTGAGTAATATGCACATTAGGAGGCATGGCTCAAGTGGTAGAGCATTGCCTACAAAGCACAGGCCACTGAGTTCCATCTTCAATATTGCCATAAAACCTAAACCTTTATTTATGTATTTATTTATATCATTCAGTGTGTTTACTTGTAGATTTATAGGCACATTCTAGTTACCACAAAGGAGGGAAATTAGGCTGCCTATGTTTCTTATGCTCTGGCTTACTTCACTTAATATTAAATTTTTTTACATGTCTTTCTGTTTCCTTACAAATGGTACAAAATCTTTCTGATGGATGAGTATAATTCCATTCTGTATATATATATATATATATATATATATATATATATATATATCTCACATTTTCTTGATTTCCATTCATCCACTGAGTGACATCTAGGTTGGTTCCATATCTTGACTTTAGTAAACAATACTGCAATGAATATGGTTGTGCTGGTGGCTTTCGTGTGGCCTAGTTTGTGGTCCATTGGATAAATGTCCAAGAGTGGGATTGCTGGGACATAGAGAAGCTCTATGTTTAGTCTTTTAAGGAACATCCATACTGCTTTCCAGAATGGCTGAATGAGTTTACGCTCCCACCAACAGTATAGTAGTGTTCTCTTTTGGCCACATCCTGTTGGGTTCTGTTATCGTTCATTTTCCTGATAACAGCCATTCTAACTGAGGTGTACATACACTGGGACATAATAAATTATATAGGAACCTAGTCATTCACATACTGAGCCAAAGGAGGATATGAATAGCATGGTGGACAAACTCTCAATAGCTATTTATACATGATCAATATAAAATAATATTCTATGAAATGAATTCCAAGAAAAGGAAACAAGAGACATTCTTTAGTTGCCATTGTTTCTGTTTTTGTTTTCTTTTCCTATTGTCTTGTTTGTTAGTTTGTATTTGGGAGGGCAAGGGATGGCACATAAAAGGCGGAACAAGGGTGAACAAACA